>NC_091458.1:13870114-14170114 GCF_027789765.1 Dendropsophus ebraccatus
CTCCCCTCAGCAATCCCAGCCGAAAGCTCAATATCCAGGACAGATAATAACTATTCACAGACTGCAGCGGGAACCATCAGGTTCTCTATGTCCCCACCCCCCTCCCCCCCCCCCCCCCCCCCCCCCCCGCTCTGAGGTATCATACAGTATTACTTATATTCTTATACCAAAAGGGCAGTATTATAGTAGTTATATTCTTGTATATAGGAGCAGTATTATAGTAGTTATATTCCTGTATATAGGAGCAGTATTATAGTAGTTATATTCTTGTATATAGGAGCAGTATTATAGTAGTTATGCAAGAGAGAGAGACAGCCAATCTGCACCACTATCCAATGCTCCAGTGTCGATGGGTCCACGGACGTCAATGTGCAGGATACCCCGCGGAATGCTAGGCTAGAATGCCGGGGGTGCAAGACAGCAGGGAAGAGGTACGTAATGTATAAGGTAGATGAAGACAGCACTCACCCGGTATGAGACAGCTCACTTTATTCCATAAACAGCGGGTAGCAGGGAGGGAGAGGTAAGGACGCGCACTGGGACGGCCGTTTCGGGGACACGCCCCCTTTGTCGACCAGGTGATGGCGTCATGTGGTAGGAGGTGTGCTATATACACAGGTAACGTGCACGTGACCAATCAAAAAAACATATATGTGTAAACAGGTAAATCATATCTTACACAAAAACACTGAGATCGTTCCGCTCGTTAAGACCGAGCGGACCCGTAGCGTTAAGTCGGGAGATCCAGATAGACTCTTTTCTCAAGAGTATCTGGTGCTTATCAGCTCCCTCTGGTACCACATTAACTCTTTCCAGTCCGAGGAACTTCAAGTCCTTTGTATCGCCTTTATGGACAGTTCGTATATGTTCTATAAGGCGCGGGACGCCTTTCCCCGTCCTTACAGAGTAAACATGCTCCTTATATCTTACCCATAAAGGTCTTTTAGTTTTCCCCACATAGAACGCCCCACATGTGCAGACTAGCGCATAAACTACAAACGGGGATTTACATGTAATAAAATCTCTGATCATACACTCATGTCCTCCTAGGGAAATATAAGATACATTCAACAATTGGGTGCAATACTTGCACTGACCACATTTTTTATTTCCCTGGGGCAGTGTCCGAGATAGCCAGTCGGTGTTCTTAACCTGTGAGCTGGGGGTATTTAGATGATCGGCTATTGTTCTGTTTTTCCTATAAGAGACACATGGTTTCTTTTCTGCAATTTCCCTGAGATCGGGATCTGATTCCAGCAGATGCCAGTGTTTTTTAATGGCCTCTTGTATGGCTAAATTGTTAGGGGAGTCTCAGCCATTAATTCTGTGACTGAGAGCCTGTCTCAGTTCCTAGATTGGCTCCTTAACCCTATCCTTAAGAGCACCCCAACTTATTTAAAGGACTCTAGTGACTTCCTTAGGGTCCTTAGTGACATTACATGGACTAAGGATTGTGCCCTGGCCTCGATCGACGTGGAGAGCCTCTACACTCGCATCCCACATGATGCGGGTGTAGAGGCTGTCAAATGGTTCGTCACCCAGGGTAATACCCCGGCAGCCATGGTTAATTTTATTAGCGAAGCTTTACGTTTCATCCTTACCAACAACGTGTTCCGCTACGAGGACGGGTGGTATCGGCAGGAGATCGGCACGGCCATGGGCACGCCGGTCTCCTGTACGTATGCCAACCTGTTCCCCGCTAAGCTGGAACACGATGTTGTTTTCTCCACCGACAACCCTTATATTAAGTTTATCAGGTCCTTTCATCGTTTTGTAGATGACATTTTTATTGTTTGGCAGGGCACAGAGGCACAATTTTCTGATTTTATTCAGTTCCTTAATACGCACAATCACGTTAATATGTTTTTTACATCTAAGTTTGGCGGTCACTCCTTGGAGTTTCTGGACGTTCAAGTTAGTATCCACGACAATGAGATTCACACTTCGGTGTATAGAAAACCTACCTCTTGCAACTCCCTTCTCCATTTCGGCAGCTCACACCCTGCGCATGTTAAGAAAGCAATTCCATATGGTCAGATGCTGCGCCTGCGCAGGGTGAATTCTACTGATGATTCATTTAATAAACAGGCTGCCGAGATGGAGAGGAGATTTGCTGAAAGAGGATACCCCGACACTCTAGTCAAAGAAGCACGTCATAGGGCCAGTATACAGAATAGGGACAATCTTCTGTCATCCTCCACTAAACACAAATCCCTCGATAGAAGGTTTAATTTTATTTTTCAGAACTCCCCTAACAATTTAGCCATACAAGAGGCCATTAAAAAACACTGGCATCTGCTGGAATCAGATCCCGATCTCAGGGAAATTGCAGAAAAGAAACCATGTGTCTCTTATAGGAAAAACAGAACAATAGCCGATCATCTAAATACCCCCAGCTCACAGGTTAAGAACACCGACTGGCTATCTCGGACACTGCCCCAGGGAAATAAAAAATGTGGTCAGTGCAAGTATTGCACCCAATTGTTGAATGTATCTTATATTTCCCTAGGAGGACATGAGTGTATGATCAGAGATTTTATTACATGTAAATCCCCGTTTGTAGTTTATGCGCTAGTCTGCACATGTGGGGCGTTCTATGTGGGGAAAACTAAAAGACCTTTATGGGTAAGATATAAGGAGCATGTTTACTCTGTAAGGACGGGGAAAGGCGTCCCGCGCCTTATAGAACATATACGAACTGTCCATAAAGGCGATACAAAGGACTTGAAGTTCCTCGGACTGGAAAGAGTTAATGTGGTACCAGAGGGAGCTGATAAGCACCAGATACTCTTGAGAAAAGAGTCTATCTGGATCTCCCGACTTAACGCTACGGGTCCGCTCGGTCTTAACGAGCGGAACGATCTCAGTGTTTTTGTGTAAGATATGATTTACCTGTTTACACATATATGTTTTTTTGATTGGTCACGTGCACGTTACCTGTGTATATAGCACACCTCCTACCACATGACGCCATCACCTGGTCGACAAAGGGGGCGTGTCCCCGAAACGGCCGTCCCAGTGCGCGTCCTTACCTCTCCCTCCCTGCTACCCGCTGTTTATGGAATAAAGTGAGCTGTCTCATACCGGGTGAGTGCTGTCTTCATCTACCTTATACATTATAGTAGTTATATTCTTGTATATAGGAGCAGTATTATAGTAGTTATATTCCTGTATATAGGAGCAGTATTATAGTAGTTATATTCCTGTATATAGGAGCAGTATTATAGTAGTTATATTCCTGTATATAGGAGCAGTATTATAGTAGTTATATTCCTGTATATAGGAGCAGTATTATAGTAGTTATATTCCTGTATATAGGAGCAGTATTATAGTAGTTATATCCCTGTATATAGGAGCAGTATTATAGTAGTTATATTCCTGTATATAGGAGCAGTATTATAGTAGTTATGCGGTTCAGGGAAGAAACAGAGTGCTGCACCTCACACCTATGGCTGATACTAGTGCCCCTAGGCTAAATAAAAAAAACATCAGAATTTTGTGTATGAATTGATCAAGCCATACTGCCCCATGTACCTCGTGCCGGTATCTGATACACATGGGTCCCTACACTAAGTCCACACCGTGCCAGTCAGTGGCCACCAACCCCGCAGGCGCGCACAGTCAGGGAACGGGGGCCATGGGACGGCCCTGCGACCCCCATGCCACAGGACCAGACCCAAAAACACCACACCAGAACCCGGCCAGCACCGCCGGCGGAGAAGGTCGCCCCCAGCCTTCCCCGCCGGTGGTGCTGGCTGGGTTTTGGTGGGGCTTTTTGGGTCTGGTGACATTGGGGTTGCAGGGCCGTCCCATGGCCTCCCTTCCCTGCATGTGCACGCTTTGCGGGGTTGGCGGTCGCTGACCGACACGGTGTGGAGTTAGCGTAGGGACCCGTGTGGACCAGAGGACCTGCGCGGTGGTACACGGGGCAATATGGCTTGATCAATTCATATACAGACACTCTGGTGTTGATTTTTAATATAGGCCTAGCGGCATTAGTATCAGCCATAGATGGGATGTGCAGCCGTTCCATTCTCTCCAGTTCGTATTATAGTAGTTATATTCCTGTATATAGGAGCAGTATTATAGTAGTTATATTCCTGTATATAGGAGCAGTATTATAGTAGTTATATTCTTGTATATAGGAGCAGTATTATAGTAGTTATATTCTTGTATATAGGAGCAGTATTATAGTAGTTATATTCCTGTATATAGGAGCAGTATTATAGTAGTTATATTCTTGTATATAGGGGGCAGTATTATAGTAATGTTCTTGTATATAGGGGCAGTATTATAGTAGTTATATTCCTGTATATAGGAGGAGTATTATAGTAGTTATATTCTTGTATATAGGAGCAGTATTATAGTAGTTATATTCTTGTATATAGGAGCAGTATTATAGTACTTATATTCCTGTATATAGGAGCAGTATTATAGTAGTTATATTCCTGTATATAGGGGCAGTATTATAGTAGTTATATTCCTGTATATAGGAGCAGTATTATAGTAGTTATATTCCTGTATATAGGGGCAGTATTATAGTAGTTATATTCTTGTATATAGGGGGCAGTATTTTAGTAGTTATATTTTTGTAACATTTAGAACCTTTCTTTACTTTCTCCTTTTTACCTTGCACTACAGTCTCCATATATGAGTGTTTTACAGGAAGGGAGAACTTAGTGGTATTTTAATATAGCGGTAGTATTATGTGTTTAAATGAGGATTACAGATTTAATAATAAGTGTCTGAGGTTGGATAAATCCCCTGTCTGCGGATCTGTGCAGGTCCCTGTGATGTTCTCCCAAGGGCCGTACAAGAAGCAGAATTAAAAGGACAGTAGCCCTGTGGTCCCTGTGGTCCCTCCTGTGCAGCCCTCATCCTCCGCTCCTCATATACTGTGGAGTACAATGTAGAATGATCCCTCCGGCCACAGACATTGAACATTTACATTTATATGCATAAAAATTAAGCAAAGTTACTCGCCGCGTTTCCATCTTCCTATGAATTTCAGTGCGATGAGATTGTTTTTTGCGAATGAGCCCAATGACTTTCCCTGGGGGGCCGTGATATTTGGCGGACCTCTTACCTCAGGCACTTCCTGTAATTGCTTGATGACCCACTTTATATAATTATAATGGATTGCTGGGTGGATAAAGCAATAGAGAAGAGAATTTACTGCAGACGCTGATTGATGAATTGGTAAAGAGGATCTCCGAAGGGACGTGGTGCCGGCCGTCATTCTCCGATCGCTGCGATCAGGAAGGAGGGGGACGCAGATTACAGGTTCATTACCCGATCTACATCATCATGGAAGGAATGTACCACACATTCCAGGGGATGACCGATCCCGCCGAGCCAAATCGGATCAGGCTGGAAATTACACAAAATTACCCGAACGTCTATGAGTCTATTAGACTGATTAACTGTTGTCACCCAGCTTTACCAAACTACTTCTTAAAGTGACAGCACCCATTTATATTGACATTGTCTAAGAGCCTGGGGCAAGGCCTGAGAGACCAGAGGATGGATAGGGAGAGACCTGTCAATATATAAATATATATATATATATATATATATATATATATATATATATATATATATATATACATGGTGTAAAGAGTCTGTGAGGAATGAAAGGTGGAATCTGATTGGTTGCTAGGGGCAACTGGGCCTGTTTCACTATACACCATGTTTGAGAGATCTCCCCCCATTGTATTGCGATCACTCTTAGCTGTTCAATATGTTCCAGTATGGCCTTAAAGGGGTACTCCAGAGATAAATAAATATAAATATATATATATATATATATATATATATATTCAAATCCACTTGTGTCAGAAAGTTATACAAACTTATATTTTACTTTTATTTAATAATTTCCAGTCTTCCATTACTTATCAGCTGCTGTATGTCCTGCATGAAGTGGTATATTCTTTCCAGTCTGACCCAGTGCTCTCTGCTGCCACCTCTGTCCATGTCAGGAACTGTCCAGAGCAGGAGAGGTTTTCTATAAGGATTTGCTACTGCTCTGGACAGTTCCTGACATGGACAGAGGTGGCAGCAGAGAGCACTGTGTCAGACTGGAAAGAATACATCACTTCCTGCAGGACATACAGCAGCTGATAAGTACTGGAAGACTGGAGATTTTAGGATTCTGATCTCTGCACGTATAGCTCATGCCGTTCTCTGTGTCCGTCTCTTGCAGACATGAGGATGATGTGAGCGGTCACCAATGGGGAGCTCCTCCACCACTCTGAGGAGGCTGCGGCTGGGGAAGCTGAAGATCGTGCGCAGACGCCTCCTGCAGCACTACGAGCATCAGCCCTTCATCTCGCTCCTGGCCGGGCTCTACAGCTGCCGATGGAAGCGGTACCAGCGCCAGAAGACAGAGCCGGGGCAGTGCTGCTGCAAATGGGTAACTGACCAGCCACGTCCTTACCTCTCACACATCTCTCCTCTAGTCACATCCAAAGCTGCATTAAAGGGGTAGTTAACCAAAAATAGAATTTCTTTCAGATTCACTAGTACCAACAAGTGATTTGTAATTTACTTTACTATAAACAAAAATCTAGTCTTCCAGTACTTATCAGCTGCTGTATGTCCTGCAGGAAGTGGTGTATTCTCTCCAGTCTTACTCAGTGCTCTCTGCTGCCATCGCTGTCTATGTCAGGAACTGTCCAGAGCAGTAGCAAATCCCCATAGAAAACCACTCCTGTTCTCTAGACTGGAGATAATACACCACTTCCTGCAGGACATACAGTAGCTGATAAGTTCTGTAAGACTACAGATTTTTTAATAGAAGTAAATTAAAAATCTCTGGCACTTGCTGGCACACGTTGATTTAAAAGAAAAAAATATGAACTTCTCCTTTAATAGGACCCAAATCCCCATGTGTATCAGTATCTGCATCCTACCTGACTAGTGAGTGAGTGCATCCAGGGACCTATGGGCAAATACATGAGGGTCCTTTGCTATGCATTATATTGGGTCTTCCACTTTGGGTTCCAATTTGAGGTAATCCATAACTTGGAAAAGTAACTTTCTTCAGAAGCAGCGCCTCCTCTGTCCTCAGGTTGTGTGCGGTATTACAACTCAGCTCCTTTCATTTCAATAGAGTTAAGCTGCAATACTGCACATAGCCTGAGGACAAGAGTGGCGCTGTTTCTGGCAGAATATGGAAGCTACGTTTTTAATGTTTTGCTGTAAGAACAGGGTGTAATGATGCGTATTTGATTCTGTAGAAGGAGTCGGTGTTCTTCCTCCTCCTGGTCGCGGCTTTCTGTCTCTCTTTAGTCTTCGTATATTTCTGGGGGGAAGCAAAGAACGACTACAATGACTTTGACTGGTAAGTGTCTCCTGTAGGGATTGGCTGCGTCTGTTATTACTGTAATGGGTGCACCGTATGGCGGCACATGGAGTGTGTCACCTGATTCAATTAATTTATTAGCATGCTATTATAGGAATTAGTGGCCACATTTAAGGGTTTCTCTATAATAGTTAAAGGGGTATTCCACTCAAACATAACTTCTTATATGTTGCTGCCCATGATGACACTAACAATTCCTTCCATACTTGTTATTATTTATTCAGTCAGTCTCCCTCCCCCAGTTCTGAGCTGCTGCTTTTTTTGCTGAAGACACAAAAATCTATGTGTGAGCTTTTCTTTCTGTTTCCCCCTTCTCCCCCCTGCCTTCTGAAACAGCTGATGTAAAAAAGTCCCTGGCAGGCTGTATCTGCAACATTGTAGCTTCATTATAATTCTGGAAGGGTTATTCTAAGGTCAAGTTGCTGATGAACTCATTGTGATTATCCCTCCCAGCATTACAAAGAAGCTACAATGTTGCAGATACAGCATGCCAGGGACTTGTTTACATCAGCTGTCTCAGAAGTAAAGGGGGAGGAGGGAGAGACGGAGAGAAAAACTCACACACAGATTTTTGTGTCTTCAGCAGAAAGCAGCAGCTCAGAACTGGGGGAAGGAGACTCAGTAGATAATAACAAGTATGTAAGTAATTGTTAGTCTCACAATGGGCAGCAACTTATCAAAAGTTATGTCTGAGTGGAATACCCCTTTAATAGTACGGGGACCTAAGTTTAGTCCAGAGTGGAGATTTACTAGAACGAGCGTCCTTCATTCTGGAGGACCCATCCTGTCCTGCATCACACATGAACACATGGATGACAATGGACAATGTGTAATGCTTCTTTTCTCCTGTGGTGGCGCTGCAGGAAGATGGAACACTTACTACCAGGTTTCCCCACAGATTATACCTGATTACTTGTATATGATATATGTTGTTTTATAGGCTTTTTGATGTCTTGTTAGTCCGTACATAACACAGAAGGCCGATCCTCTGTCTCTTCTTATCCCCTCCCAGGTATACATATAAAAGCCTGGGCTACTGGTTCCTGTGGTCAGTGCTGATCCTAGTGGTGGTGGCTGTGCTGTTCACCTATATAGCGTTATTGGTGGTAAGTTTCTAGGAAGAGTCGGTAAGTTTGTCATCTGATCCCTCCTACAGACACAGTGACCCCACCAGCAGAAGAGTGAGTGCAGCTCTGAAGTATAAACCAGGATGTAACTCAGGATCAGTAATGTAATGTATGTACACAGTGACCCCACCAGCAGAATAGTGAGTGCAGCTCTGGAGGATAAACCAGGATGTAACTCAGGATCAGTAATGTAATGTATGTACACAGTGACCCCACCAGCAGAATAGTGAGTGCAGCTCTGAAGTATAAACCAGGATGTAACTCAGGATCAGTAATGTAATGTATGTACACAGTGACCCCACCAGCAGAATAGTGAGTGCAGCTCTGGGGTATAATACAGGATGTAACTTAGGATCAGTAATGTAATATATGTACACAGTGACCCCACCAGCAAAATAGTGAGTGCAGCTCTGGAGGATAAACCAGGATGTAACTCAGGATCAGTAATGTAATGTATATACACAGTGACCCCACCAGCAGAATAGTGAGTGCAGCTCTGGGGTATAATACAGGATGTAACTCAGGATCAGTAATGTATGAACACAGTGACCCCACCAGCAGAATAGTGAGTGCAGCTCTGGGGTATAATACAGGATGTAACTCAGGATCAGTAATGTAATGTATGTACACAGTGACCCCCACCAGCAGAATAGTGAGTGCAGCTCTGGGGTATACAGGATGAGTACAGGATCAGTAATGTGATGTATGTACAGAGTGACCCCCCCAGCAGAATAGTGAGTGCAGCTCTGGAGTATAACACACAGGGGGATAGCTAGGATTAACGGGGCCCCATAGCAAAAAAATTTATGGGACACCCTTCCCCAATGCACAACACAAAGCACTGCGCATATATATATATGGTGTATACTCTGTGGTGTGGCCAAAAATATAAAATAAAATCTCTTGTGGCCAGAGGCAGAATCCTGGCTGCAGCCACAAGAGTGACTGGCAGGACAGGGAACCAATGGCTGCTTGCTATGACAATCTACTGTTTTTACCTATAAGGACCCATTAGGAGCCCTTATGGTTAAATACATCATTGCAGGAGAAGACTACCTTCTGCTTAACCCCTTATGTACTGCAGTGTGTAAGTGACCCAAAGTTTCCTTTCCTTTTTGCACATTTTCCTTTCCTACTAGAATGCGCAGCTGGAGAACAGAGGTCAAAGGTTATCAGTGCAGTGAAGCAGAGATCTGTCTTCTGCTTGTTAACCCTTTTTTGTGTTGCAGCATGTAAGTAAATATTGGGTCACTTACACACTGCAGTACATAAGGGGTTAAGCAGAAGGACACATGCTCTTACCTTCTCCCCCAGGCCCCCCTCCTGCAGGGGCCCCATAGCAACTGCCTCTATGGTAGCTACGCCACTGATAACACAGAATGTAACTCAGGATCAGTACAGGATCAGTGATGTATGTACACAGTGAACCCCACCAGCAGAATAGTGAGTGCAGCTCTGGAGTATAATACAGGATGTAACTCAGGATATACATAAAACTAGAGGACTCCTTTAACATAAGTAGTCAGTGTTTTCTCGCTGTGACCTGGATTCTCTCCAGAGCTGAGTGATGTCTTATTGTGATGGTGAGATGTGGGAGAAGGCCGATCTCATTAGGTATAAAGTGATCTCTGTGGACAGACGTCTTGAGTGGCCACAATTTCCTCGGCAGTGTTGGGTGGTGATGCACAATGGCCTCATTCTTCGGATCCTCCAGCTGATTTTCCCCATTGTCACATGACACCATAAAGATTCCGGGATTCTGAAACCATTCTTATTCACACCAAATGTTCACTTGAAAAAACAATAATTCCCTGTTGTTCTCTTCCCTATGAAATGATTATGATGTCTACAGAAGTATTTCTTGGGAATCTGAGTGTGGACGCCATTACAGCTGTCACAGGAGGTTGTCACCCAGCTTTCCTGGAGTCCTGATGGGCAGACCTGCCCTGATTTGATATGGAGGGAGAGGTGTTATCCTTTCAAGGGGTAGTTTACGAAAAAAAATTAAAAATTCTTTCAAATCAACTGGTGCCAGAAAGTGCCAAAGATTTGTAATTTACTCCTATTATAAAATCTCTAGTCTTCCAGTACTTATCAGCTGCTGTATGTCCTGCAAGGAAGTGGTGTATTCTTTCCAGCCTGATACAGTGCTCTCTGCTGCCACCTCTGTCCAAGTCAGGAACTGTCCAGAGCAGCAGCAAATCCCCATAGAAAACCTCTCCTGCTCTGGACAGTTCCTGACATGGACAGAGGTGGAAGCAGAGAGCATTGTGTCAGACTGGTAAGAATACACCACTTCCTGCAGGACATGCAGCAACTGATAAGTACTGGAAGACTGGAGATTTTTTTAAAATAGAAGTAAATTACAAATATCTGGCACCGGTTAATTTGAAAGAATTTTTTTGGGGGGGGTGAACTATCCCTTTAAGGATGCTGGGTGACAACTCAATCAGTGAATTTATGTGTTTCACATGTGTTATGGGTTTTAGCCTCATGCTTATAGGCTGGCAATGATTACTACTTTCTTCTTGTAGGTTTTGGCAGTATGTCTGCTCGCCGAGGGTCAGCAGCTGTACCTGCACTGGAGCCACAAGGTGATCAGAGACATTGAAATACCGTAGCCCCAATCCATCTAGAGGTTAGGGTTCTGATACAGAGCTCTAATCCCCTTATAGACATAGCAATACCTGGCTGCCTGCAGTCACCACTAGAGGGAGCTTAGGAGCTAGCTGCATACAGTGCGTACATTGATCTCAATGATAAAACTGTATGCAGTAAGGCCCATAGCTCCCCTAGTGGTGTGTGCAGGGAAGCGGCATGTTATCATCATGTGTATACAGAGATGAGACCCATAAAGTTGCCCATTTTGAATGTATGATATTTTACGTTGAGCAATCTGTTTTCTCCATGACAGGGCGGAATGCTGTTCGTCCTTATCTTCTTTATTGCCGCACTTGCTGTTTTGTCTAATTTATGGGGTGAGGAATGGGCAGCCGTCCGCCTCTCCTTCCAGGTAAGCATCACGATGCGGAAGGGTTGAGCTGATCTTGCGCCGTGCGGTTTATGAATGTGTACTGTTAGGTAATAATATAACTTTTTGGAGCCCTTAGAGTGGTCAGATCCCTTTCCATGTGATACTGGTGACTTGGTTGGTCTCGGATCACAAAGGAAAGCTTATTTGTTTTATTAAGGTTACAGTTGCTGTAGGTATACAGAAGCCACACTGATCAGCTGATCACTATTTTGGGTACAGCTCCATACATCGCATAGTGGCCGTACTTAGTACTGCAGTTCATCCCATTGAGATGAATGGGACAAGCTGCTATACCAGCTACCACCACTATGCTGTGTATGGAGCTGTGGCTATTGACAAATAAAGGGGCTAAAGCATGAACACCATCATCTGACAAGCAGGGGGGTCAGGGGTCAGACCCCCACTCAGATACTGATGGTCTGTCTTATGTGACTGATGAATTTTCAGTAACACTTTTGTTTCCTGTACAGGTGACGGCTCCGTACCTCCATATTGGCGCTCTAGCAGCAATGACTCTCGTATCTTGGCCTGTAGCATTGTATTTTGTCAGGATGAACACAAAACGTAAGTCAGTGCTGGAGGGAAATTAACTGTATTCTGGTTAGGCTAGGTTCACACTGCGTTTTTGCAATCCGTTTTTTTTTCATCCGTTTTTTTAAAGGACGCAAAAGTAGTGTCAGCTACATTTTTGTGTCCGTCAAAAAAAACGATCCGTTTTTTTTTACAATGGAAGTCAATGGAAAAATGGATCAAAACGGATGCACACAAATGCATCAATTTTTTGCAAAAAACGGGTGAAAAAAACGGACTGCAAAAACGCAGTGTGAACCCAGCCTTACATACATCCCTGTAAACAATAGGGGTAAAGCTTTGTGTACTATGGAGATGGATGAGTTGCGGCCTAGTATGCTGGCTCCTCTCTGGCAGGAAGCATCCAGCGTCAGGGGCGGTACATACAACTGTAACGTGGACGGCAGTGGCCAATTAACTGTACCATGGGCCCCGGGGTGTCCACAAAACTTACCCACAAAAAAATTGTAAAATTTATCCCTTCTGTAGTCCATACATATTAGCTCCTTTAATAGTACCCCCTAATTGCCCCCACTCAATAATTACCCCATTATTTCCCCCACACAGTAGGTAATTCCATATAGCAGTCAGCCCGCCTCATTAATGCACCATATACAGCCCCCTTCATTAGTGCCCCATATAGTAGTCAGTCCCTTCAATAGTGCCCCATATAGTAGTCAGTCCCTTTAATAGTGCCCCATATAGTAGTCAGTCCCCCTCAATAGTGCCCCATATAGTAATTAGTCCTCCTCAATAGTGCCCCATATAGTAGTCAGTCCTTCTCAATAGTGCCCTAAATAGTAGTCAGTCCCTTTTAATAGTGCCCCATATAGTAGTCAGTCCTCCTCAATAGTGCCCCATATAGTAGTCAGTCCCCTTCAATAGTGCCCCATATAGTAGTCAGTCCCCTTCAATAGTGCCCCATATAGTAGTCATTCCTCCTCAATAGTGCCCCATATAGTAGTCAGTCTTACTCAATAGTGCCCCATATAGTAGTCAGTGCCCCATATAGTAGTCAGTCCCTTCAATAGTGCTCCATATAGTAGTCAGTCCACCTCAATAGTTCCCCATATAGTAATTAGTCCTCCTCAATAGTGCCCTATATAGTAGTCAGTCCTTCTCAATAGTGCCCCAAATAGTAGTCAGTCCCTTTTAATAGTGCCCCATATAGTAGTCAGTCCTCCTCAATAGTGCCCCATATAGTAGTCAGTCCCCTTCAATAGTGCCCCATATAGTAGTCAGTCCCCTTCAATAGTGCCCCATATAGTAGTCAGTCCTCCTCAATAGTGCCCCATATAGTAGTCAGTCTTACTCAATAGTACCCCATATAGTAGTGCATCCTCTTAAAGCGACTCTGTAACACCAAACCACTTGTACCTTCGGTTAGCTGCTTTTAATCCAAGATCTGTCCTGGGGTCCGTTTGGCAGGTGATGAAGTTATTGTCCTAAAAAACAACTTTTAAACTTGCAGCCCAAAGGGAGTATCTGTGCCCTAACTTTGCACCACCTCTCCGTCCCTCCCCCCCACCCTCTTCATTATAAGGAATGCCACTAAAACATTTACTCCTGTCTGAACATTGCACAGGTCCTTAACGATCCAGTCCAAGTGCTGGGCTGACACAGGTGGGGAATAAGAGACAATCTGCCTGGAGCATTCCTAAAGATGAAGAGGGTGGGGAGGAGGGACAGAGAGCTTGTGCCAGCCTAATGCATACACAATCTAGGCCACGCCCGTTGGGCACGGGGCTGGCAGTTTAAATATTGTTTTTTAGGACAATGACTGCATCACCTGCCGAATGGACCGCAGGACAGATCTTGGATTAAAAGCAGCTATCTGAAGGTACAAGCGGTTTGGGGGGGTCAGATTGTGGGTACAGAGTCTCTTTTAAATAGTGCCCCATATAGTAGTCAGTCCCCTTTAATAGTGCCACAAATAGTAGTCAGTCCCCCTCATTAGTGCCCCATATAGTAGTCAGTGTCCCTAAATAGTTCCCCATATAGTAGTCAGTCCCCTTTAATAGTGCCCCATATAGTAGTCAGTCCTTCTCAATAGTGCCCTATATATTAGTCAGTCCTCCTCAATAGTGCCCCATATAGTACTGCATCCCCTTAAATAGTGCCCCATATAATAGTCAGTCCTCCTCAATAGTGCCCCATATAGTAGTCAGTCCTCCTCAATAGTGCCCCATATAGTAGTCAGTCCCCTTTAATAGTGCCCCATATAGTAGTCAGTCCTTCTCAATAGTGCCCTATATATTAGTCAGTCCTCCTCAATAGTGCCCCATATAGTACTGCATCCCCTTAAATAGTGCCCCATATAATAGTCAGTCCTCCTCAATAGTGCCCCATATAGTAGTCAGTCCTCCTCAATAGTGCCCCATATAGTAGTCAGTCCCCTTTAATAGTGCCCCATATAGTAGTGCATCCCCTTAAATAGTGCCCCACATAGTAGTCAGTCCCCTTTAATAGTGCCCCATATAGTAGTCAGTCCCCTTCAATAGTGGCCCATATAGTAGTCAGTCCCCCTCAATAGTGGCCCATATAGTAGTCAGTTCCCCTCAAAAGTCGCCCCGTATAGTAGTCAGCCCCCTCAATAATGACCCATATAATAGTCAGTCCCATTCAATAGTGGCTCATATAATAGCCAAGCCACCACAATAGTGCCCCATCAGATTATAGCGCCTTTGTGGTTCTTTTTAGTGATGAGCGAATACTGTTCGATCGAATAGATATTCGATCGAATAGTGAGATATTCGAATATTCGATATTCGTACGAATATCCCGCAAATATTCGATAAATATTCGATAAGCGTTAAAATCCCCCAGCTTCCGGTTTCACCCTCCAAATGGTCAAATAGATGTTTTTCACTAATCGAATACTTGTTCCCATAGACTTTAATGGGATCGAATATTTGATCGAATTCGCGGGATATTCGTACGAATATCGAATATTCGAATATCTCACTTCGCTCATCACTAGTTCTTTTGAAAAAAAAAAATGAAAGCTTTAATCTGATTGGTTGCTATGAGCAAGTAAAGGAATCCCCAACAGCAACCAATCCAACTGTAGCTTTATTTATTTTTGTCCATAAGGTCTCTTGAAAATGAGAGATTGCATCTGATTGGTTGTTATAGGAAGAGTATGTGTTGCATATATCATATGTCAATCAAATTGTAGCTTTCATTTTTTTTAAAGGGGAACTATCAGCAGTTTAGAAGAATTTAACCTGTTTATAGCTCTCGAGTGGGCACTGAGCGCTTTTGATAAAGGTTCGTATCTTACCTTCCTCCTCTGCACTGTTAGCTGTGAAATCCCCTGCCTTAGGAGCACTGGGGGGTGGGGTGGATCGGCGTGTGGGTGGTGGTAGCCCCGCCCCCAGTGCTCCTAACAGCCCGCCCCCTCTAATGATTATCAATGGAGGGGGTGGGCCGGATCGGTGCTCGGGGTAGCCCCGCCCCCAGTGTTCCTAACAGCTTAACGGGCAGAGGATTTCACAGCTAACGGCACAGAGAATGAAAGTAAGAGACAAACCTTCATCCTCAGTGCTTCGTGCCCACTAGGGGGCTATAAAAAGTGAGGGCTAGACGAGCATTGGTTGCTATGGGTGACCGCTCTATGTTTTCTTTGCTCCAGATACACTTCTCCCTTTGTCGCTGAGATGCCACGTTACATGATGCCAGTTACAGTTTATTAGCATATTTATGGTCATCGGTTTTTGCATATTTCATAAGCGCAGAAATAAATTAGCAGAAGCGGCGAAATTCACCTTCCTATTATGCTAAAATATTCTGCCGTCTGTTACTATTAAGGCTCCAAAAAGTTGATATTTCAGATTATGCAAAGAAAAAAAAATACGCTTTTTGGGTTGTTTTTGGCATAAAGTAAAACAAACTAAGAAATAAAATGTCATTTTTTTTTTTTTGTGCTTACGTCTATTCCTTTTAGTCTCTCAGGTGATGATCGTCGGTCCGTACATCGCCGTGCTGCTAGTCCTGTATTTCTTGCCCCTGGGGATGTATTCCCCCTGTATCAGGGAGAAGGGGACGCTCGGGGCAAAACCACTGCTCATAGGGCACAGGGGATCACCGACGGTAAGGATACAGCTGATATACTGCAGCATAGGAGACATAACTGGTTCATTGAAATTTCTTCTTATTTGCGGCTTAGGAGTCAAGTAGGCGGTCCTAATCAGTGACTTAAAGCTATGTCTATATGTATGCTCATTCAGGGAAGGGCTTAGGACCGCCCACTGGACTCCTGCTAAAGTAGGAGGGGCTGAGAATAGGAGTCCAGAATATGTATGAATATGTATGGGGAGAGCAGGCCCGCTTCTGCCATGAGGCGGAATGAGCCTTCTGCCTCAGGCGGCAGATTTTGCGGTCCGGCAGGGGGCGGCATTATGTCCCCCCTGCTGTCATTTTGTTAAGTATCACTTAACAAAAATGACAGCGGACGCTCATCTGTCCCGTCACCCGCGCTCTCCGCTGTCTCTACATCCCGTCAGGTCCCGGGACGTCACCCTGCAGCTGTCATCGACTTCCGGGCTGTGGTGAGTGCCCGGGGTCGGTGGGGGACGGCGCGCTGGGATGATCGGGTCGCGCGGGGCCGCCGGGGGGGTTGTTGTGGTTTGATGCAGTGCGGGTGGTGCATCAAACCGCAACACCCCCCCGGCGGCCCCGCGCGATCCGATCGCCCCACTCACTCACCACAGCCTGGAGGTCCATGAGAGCTGCAGGGTGACGTCGCGGGACCTGACGGGATGTGGATACAGCGGAGGGCGCGGGCCGGCTGCGGAGTGGGACAGGTGAGCGGCTGGCTTGGGGTGGGGGGTGGCGCGATGTGGGCCATTACTCAGGGGGCGGCCGCCTGAGGTTTGCCTCAGGCAGCAGAGACCCCGGAATCGGCCCTGGGGGAGAGTTAAAATGGTTGTTCACAAAAAAATTATTTTATTTAGTGATTTGTAATTTACTTCTATTAAAAAAATCTCAAGTCTTCCAGTACTTACCAGCTGCTGTATGTCCTTCAGGAAGTGGTGTATTCTTTCCAGTCTGACACAGTGCTCTCTGCTGCCACCTCTGTCCATGTCAGGAACTGTCCAGAACAGTAGCAAATCCCCATAGAAAACCTCTCCTGCTCTCCAGACTGGAAAGAATACACCTCTTCCTGCAGGACATACAGCAGCTGATAAGTACTGGAAGACTTGAGATTTTTTTAATAGAAGTAAATTACAAATCTCTGCCATTTTCTGGCACCTGTTGATTTGAAGGAACAAAAAATTGGCGAAGAACCCCTTTAACAGGAAGTCAGTAGAGGTGTAAGGCTGCTGTGGATGGGTTTTCTGTGTATGATAGGAGCGTCTTGCATTATGAGGCCTAGTTATCTGCTGCTCACTCTGCTGAGGTCAATCATTTCTGATTTACTTTATTCCTCTGCAGTTTGCACCAGAAAATACCAAAATGTCTTTTGAAAAAACAATAGAATATGAAGGGTACGGCCTGGAGACCGATGTCACAATCAGGTACCATCTGTTCTCTATACCCCTCCTCTAGGCTGTCTAGTCTAAGTTCAGAGCAACTAGTAGTTAGCTTAAACTGCACCAAAATATGGAGCACATTGTCAGCACAATGTCGGATGATGATTCTTGGAGCCACACCCCTTAACCAAAGCCACACCCCTTTGTCAAACACATAGTATAATAAACCTGGTGTAAATGTTCCAAATAGGCCTTAAAGGGTACCCTGGCAACAATGTTTTTATTTTTAAAAATTCAGAAAGTTACATAGATTTGCTATTTACTTCTATTTAAAAATCTCAAGTTTTCCAGTACTTATTAGCTGCTGTATGTCCTGCAGGAAGTCTGGAGACCAGGAAAGGTTTTCTATGTGGATTTGCTGCTGTTCTGGACAGTTCCTGACATGGACAGAGGTGGCAGCAGAGAGCACTGTGTCAGACTGGAAAGAATACACCACTTCCTGCAGGACATACAGCAGCTGATCAGTACTGGAAGACTGGAGATTTTTTTAATAGAAGCAAATTACAATTCTCTTCTTTTTGGTACTTTCTGGCATCAGTCGATTTGATAGAATTTTTTATTTTTTTTGCTGTACTAAAGCCAGTATAAAATGTCTATATAGTGATGGGGTTAATAGTACAGTTCATGGTGGTGTATGGCAGTAAACATGTGTGGTGTCCCACCATGGGTGTAACACACCTGTCGCAAAAGCCCTTCACTCAAAGTCAGGTGGTGATAAAGGTATTTATTGGTTTCACCACCAGATGTCAGTGTTTTGTGTGTGAACCTGTATCTATTGCACAGCTGTAGTTAACAAAGGGTTACTGCTCTTTCTATGTTATGTACTTTGCTGACCAATAGCGATACTCTATCTAACCTATCACTTTCAATCTCTTCTTGAACACATTCTTCTCCACCACTCACAGGGGGTTATACATATCCCTGTAGGAAGTAGTCACTAGGTGGGAGGAAGAGTAGGAGAGTTTCCTTCAGATTCTCATGGGAGGAGGACACACAGATTAGGCATCCCTGCTGTAGTTAAGCCAGGGCCTGGCTCTTTCAGGACCCCTGTCCGGGACAGTCCAGTTGTGTTGGGAAGTCAGTACCCACGTGTATGGAGCAACCAGAGACTTTCAGTTTCTTTAGTCTAACTATCTCCGCTATACAGTGTTAGACGCTACAAGGAGGACAAGTCAGGGATCAATCCCAGCCCACAGTGAGAACCACTCTATACAGTGCAGGGCAGTATCCTAAGCTACAGAAGAACTGACCCGGATAGAGCAAAGTTACTGTAATGAAGGTCTACGTACTCTATCTCGCAGCGCAAGTGACACCGGAAAACTTCACCCAGGAAACCATGACTGGGGCTTGTGTCACCCTAGTAGGACGAATACCCCGACACTGTAGGGCAGAAGGTGGTCAGACAACATAGTCTAAACACGGGCACAGGCGTCACGACAATTCCATCCCTGGCCGAGTGCTGTATCACCACACATGCTTTTCTCTAGACACCTATAGGGTTCTCCTCCAAATTTTCAGCTTTTTCATTTTCATAGAAAGGAGCGGTCTGATTGGTGGAGATCACTGACACTGACCATAGTGTTTCCGTTTCAGAGACATATATAACATAACCCATTTATGGGATAAGATATTGGCGGGTTTATAACGAGTGGAGTTAGCGGAGAGATTGGGAGATGGAAGATACAAAGTGAAGTCTCCAATTATCAGATCTCTGACATCGATAATGGTAAATGAACTGATGGGACGGTGTCCAACGACTAATCCCCCGACCTGATAGAGGAGACTGAGCCCTGCCCCCCAACACCACAATCTCCGTGTGAACGAGACCTAAAAATGACCTCACCCCTCCCCCAACCAGATTATCTATCATATACTCATCTATATCTGCGGGAAGAATCTAAGAACAGATAGAAGGGAGACTATATCAACATGTAAGAAAATCCCCGTAATTCCCAACCATACAGATAGAAATCTACCGCTACCTATCTGCCGAAGACAAATCCAATGTGTAGGACAATGCTCCTATTTGTTCAGGTCTAATGGGGCAGAATTACAGTAGTTATATTCCTGTATGTAGGGGCAGTATTATAGCAGTTATACAACATGGGAGAGGTGTTATAGAAGTTATATTCCTGTATATAGGGGCAGTATTATAGTAGTTATATCCCTGTATATAGGAGCAGTATTATAGTAGTTATATTCTTGTATATAGGAGCAGTATTATAGTAGTTATATTCTTGTATATAGGAGCAGTATTATAGTAGTTATATTCCTGTATATAGAAGTAGTATTATAGTAGTTATATCCCTGTATATAGGAGCAGTATTATAGTAGTTATATTCTTGTATATAGGAGCAGTATTAGGCTGGGTTCACACAATGTATATTTCAGTCAGTATTGTGGTCCTCATATTGCAACCAAAACCAGGAGTGGATTAAAAACACAGAAAGGATCTGTTCACACAATGTTGAAATTGAGTGGATGGCCGCCATTTAATGGCAAATATTTGCCGTTATTTTAAAACAACGGCTGTTATATTGAAATAATGGCTGTTATTTACTGTTATATGGCAGCCATCCACTCAATTTCACCATTGTGTAAACAGAGCCTTTCCGTGTTTTTAATCTACTCCCGGTTTTGGTTGCAATATGAGGACCACAATACTGACTGAAATATACGTAGTGTGAACATAGCCTTATAGTAGTTATATTCATGTATATAGGAGCAGTATTATAGTAGTTATATTCTTGTATATAGGAGCAGTATTATAGTAGTTATATTCTTGTATATAGGGAGCAGTATTATAGTAGTTATATTCCTGTATATAGGAGCAGTATTATAGTAGTTATATTCTTGTATATAGGAGCAGTATTATCAGTGGCGTAGCTACCATAGAGGCAGGATAGGCTGTTGCTATGGGGCCCGTGCAGGAGGGGGGCCCAGAGCAGAAGGTAAGAGCATGTGTCCTTCTGCTTAACCCCTTATGTACTGCAGCGTGTAAGTGACCAAATGTTTACTTACATGCTGCAACACAAAAAACGGTTAACAAGCAGAAGATAGAGATGTCTGCTTCACTGCTCTGATAACCTCTGACCTCTGTTCTCCAGCTGCGCAATCAAGTAGGAAAGGAAATTGTGCAGAGCTCCATGCAGGGGTCAGGGGTTATCAGTGCAGCAGCAGTAAAGCAGATATATATGCGCAGTGCTTTGTGTTGTGCGTAGGGAAGGGGGGCCCCTTAGAAGTTTTTGCTATGGGGCCCCATGAATCCTAGCTACATCACTGAGTATTATAGTAGTTATATTCTTGTATATAGGAGCAGTATTATAGTAGTTATATTCTTGTATATAGGAGCAGTATTATAGTAGTTATATTCCTGTATATAGGGAGCAGTATTATAGTAGTTATATTCTTGTATATAGGGGGCAGTATTATAGTAGTTATATCCCTGTATATAGGAGCAGTATTATAGTAGTTATATTCTTGTATATAGGAGCAGTAATATAGTAGTTATATTCTTGTATATAGGAGCAGTATTATAGTAGTTATATTCCTGTATATAGGAGCAGTATTATAGTAGTTATACGGAAACTGGAGAGAAAGGAACGGCTGCACATCCCATCTATGGCTGATACTAATGCCGCTAGGCCTATATTAAAAATCAACACCAGAGTGTCTGTATATGAATTGATCAAGCCATATTGCCCCGTGTACCACCGCGCAGGTCCTCTGGTCCACACGGGTCCCTACGCTAACTCCACAACGTGTCGGTCAGCGACCGCCAACCCCGCAAAGCGTGCACATGCAGGGAAGGGAGGCCATGGAAATAGTATAGTAGTTATATTCTTGTATATAGGAGCAGTATTATAGTAGTTATATTCCTGTATATAGGGGCAGTATTATAGTAGTTATATTCCTGTATATAGGAGCAGTATTATAGTAGTTATATTCTTGTATATAGGAGCAGTATTATAGTAGTTATATTCCTGTATATAGCAGCAGTATTATAGTAGTTATATTCTTGTATATAGGGGGCAGTATTATAGTAGTTATATTCCTGTATATAGGGGGCAGTATTATAGTAGTTATATTCCTGTATATAGGAGCAGTATGATAGTAGTTATATTCCTGTATATAGGAGCAGTATTATAGTAGTTATATTCCTGTATATAGGGGGCAGTATTATAGTAGTTATATTCCTGTATATAGGAGCAGTATTATAGTAGTTATATTCTTGTATATAGGGAGCAGTATTATAGTAGTTATGGTTCAGGGAAGAAAAAGCGCTGCACCTCACACCTATGGCTGATACTAGTGCCCCTAGGCTAAATAAAAAACACATCAGAATTTTGTGTATGAATTGATCAAGCCATACTGCCCCATGTACCTCGTGCCGGTATCTGATACACATGGGTCCCTACACTAAGTCCACACCGTGCCAGTCAGTGGCTGCCAACCCCCCAGGCGTGCACAGTCAGCGAACGGGGGCCATGGGACGGCCCTGCGACCCCCATGTCACAGGACCAGACCCAAAAACACCACACCAGAACCCGGCCAGCACCGCCGGCGGAGAAGGTCGCCCCCAAGCAGCACAAGTCTGGATAAGGTATTACACTCACCATAGCTGCTGCAGACAGAATGGGAAAAGACAGGAGGGATTAAAACCATGAGCACTCAGGTGTCTCCTGCTAATTGCGGTCATGTGGGTCTCACCAGGAGGAGTGCAATACACGGAGAAAAGAGAGAAACAAAATATGGTTCAGGTGGCCGGGTTCTGGTGTGGTGTTTTTGGGTCTGGTCCTGTGGCATGGGGGTCGCAGGGCTGTCCCATGGCCCCCGTTCCCTGACTGTGCACGCCTGAGGGGTGGAGCAAAGTTACTAAAAGTCGTTGAACTCCATCTTGCAGCGCAAGTGTACTCGGAAAATTCTGACCATTCCGCTCATCCTAGGTAACAGGGTCTATGTCACCCATTAGTACGGTTCCGCCAATGCTAGTGGGCATCAGGTGGTGTGAAAACTATAGGAAAGGTCAATACACAGGCACAGGTTGTTTCTTCTTCTTCTTCTTCTACAAGTATTCTTCTCTACACTCCAACATCCTGGCAGAGCACATTACTAATTGGGTTGAGACTCTCACAGCAGCCTCCTCTCTTCTACGCTACCTCAGTACAAGGTTATCAACTCTACTACATCCTACGCAGCACTTATCACACAGATCTGGTGGTTCTATGTTCGAGTATTTATTGGAACTGTATCCAGTGTATATCAAGATCCATTGTATTATCTGCTGCACATTTACAAGTAGTAACCAAGTCAACGTTATCACCTGAGTCTGTGATTATTCTCTACCACCTGCACAGCATATACACCGCAACCTTGGGACATCTCCCCTTTCTGTGAGTGGTGGGTCCTACTGTGGTGACTCCCGAATGATGTTGTAGTGGTGGGACGGCCGGTCACTTGCTAGATGGAAGTGTGACGCCACTACTTGCGGTGGATGGCCGAGATACAGCCGGACCTTAGGGTTTTTTCATGTGACGCCAGGTGGGCACACAGGTGTGATGGCACGCCTGCTTTTATAGTGTAAGATCGGTTGTACCCTTCTCCCCTGTGGTCGGTGTCCTGTCGGGTTTCTGCTGGGTTCCTTGGGATAGTGAAGTCACAGGTGGTAAGAGCGGTGTAGTAACCCTCCCGAATAGTGGTAGGACCCGCCATCCGCAGGTAGGGGAAATGTCCCAAGGTTGCGGTGTATATGCTGTGCAGGTGGTAGAGAATAATCACGGACTCAGCTGATAACGTTGACTTGGTTACTACTTGTAAATGTGCAGCAGATAATACGACGGATCTTCAGGTACACGTGATAAAGTTCCAATAATTACACGAACATAGAACCACCAGATATGTGTGATAAGTGCTGAGTAGGATATAGTGGAGTCGGTAGAGTTGTACTGAGGTAGCGTAGTAGAGAGGAGAGTGCTGTGAGAGTCTCAACCCAAGTAGCAATGTGCTCTGCCGGGAGGTTGGAGTGTATAGAAGAATACTTGTAGAAGAAGAAGAAACAACCTGTGCCCGTGTATTGACCTTTCCTATAGTCTTCACACCACCTTATGCCCACTAGCTTTGGCTGAACCGTACTAATGGGTGACACAGGCCCCAGACCTTGTTACCTGGGATGAGGGGAATGGTTAGGGTTTCCTAAGTACAGATGGAGATGCGAGATGGAGTTAATTGACTTTTAGTAACTTTGCTCCACCCGGATCAGTTCCTAGCTCTTTGGCTTTTCTACGGAGACTGTCCTGCACTGTAGTTACTCCTAGTTCGGCGTTGGTTGAGGTTATCTGTCGGCTACAGGGCCGTCTTAACCATTGGGCATGGTAGGCGGCTGCCCGGGGGCCCATGCGTCCTAGGGGGCCCCTGCCCTGTGACATATTCCCTGTCCCTTTAACTGGGAGTGCTCCTGATCAGCGCTGGTAGATAGGGGCTGTGCACAGCTCACTCTTGTGGCCGGAAGCTGCATTCTGCTTCCGGTCACTAGAGGTCTCTCTCACCCCCTGCATTCCCGTGCGGAGCAGGAGAGTGACGTCACCAGCAGAGCCCTGAGAGGAAGGAGAAGCTGGAGGCCTGAAGCACAAAGCCTGAGTGAGTATGTGCTGATACCAGAGGGGGGAGGCTAGCTGGCAGGGAAGGGGTTAATCATGGGAGTGCTCTCTGCAGGGATGCAGACAGGGCCGTGGGTGAACTGGTAAACAGGGAGGGGGAGGGATCGGGGGTGTAACTCCTCTGAGTGTATATATATCTCCATTCAGTGTATACAGCAATGTATTATATACTTATCCTCCTGAGTGTGTATATATATCTCCATTCAGTGTATACAGCAGTGTATTATATACTTATCCTCCTCCTGAGTGTGTATATATATCTCCATTCAGTGTATACAGCAGTGTATTATATACTTATCCTCCTCCTGAGTGTATATATATCTCCATTCAGTGTATACAGCAGTGTATTATATATTTATCCTCCTCCTGAGTGTGTATATATATCTCCATTCAGTGTATACAGCAGTGTATTATATACTTATCCTCCTCCTGAGTGTGTATATATATCTCCATTCAGTGTATACAGCAGTGTATTATATACTTATCCTCCTCCTGAGTGTGTATATATATCTCCATTCAGTGTATACAGCAGTGTATTATATACTTATCCTTCACCTATCACTCCATTGTTGTCTCCCTGTATGTATACTGTATAATACAATATACAGGGAAACAAAACGGCTTATACATAGAGAAGGGCAAAACAACATATCTCATATATACAGAGGGGCAACAACATGACTATTATATATGAGAACCATGTTGTCTCCCTGTATGTATACTGTATAATACAATATACAGGGAAACAACATGGCTTATATATAGAGAAGGGCAAAACAACATGTCTCATATATACAGAGGGGCAACAACATGACTATTATATATGAACCATGTTGTTTTGCCCTTCTCTATATATGAACCATGTTGTTTCCCTGTATATTGTATTATACAGTATATACATACAGGCAGACAACATGGTTCTCATATATAATAGACATGTTGTTTTGCCCTTCTCTATATATAAGCCATGTTGTTTCCCTGTATATTGTATTATACAGTATACATACAGGGAGACAACATGGTTCTCATATATAATAGTCATGTTGTTGCCCCTCTGTATATATAAGACATGTTGTTTGGCCCTTCTCTATATATAAGCCGTGTCGTTTCCCTGTATATTGTATAATACAGTATACACAGACTCCCTGTATTATACAGTATACAGGGAGACAACATGGCGTATATGCAGAGGGACAGCAACATGTCTCATATATAGAGAGGGGCACCAATATATATTAATTAGGCTTTTACCCACCACCTGTATACCCCACATATACCTGTACCCCATATATATATTTGTACACATATATCACTATTATAGGCTATATAACCACCTACCTACTGCTCCACCCTTATACCTGTATCTATATGGTAGATAAATAGGTGGTAAGGTATATTGCCTGTAATAGTGATATACTGTATGTGTGCAACATATATGACAATCACTATTATAGGCAATATACAGTGGTGCCTTGGATTACGAGCATAATTCGTTCCAGGACCGTGCTTGTAATCCAAATCACTCTTAAACCAAAGCAAATTTTCCCATAAGAAATTATAGAAATGCAGACAATTGGTTCCACACCCAAAAAATAATGATTTATTATTCTGAATAACATATAAAACAGATGAAACAAACATATTGTGATATTATAAGTTACTGTACAGTAATGGAGCGGATGGGAAACACAAGGGCTGACAGAGACTGCAGGGAGCATGAAGGAATGAGCAGGACAGATGTGGGCACATACATGCAGCACTCTCTGTCCGGGGAGAGAGGGGTTACAGCTATGGAGAGATTACCCCCACAGTCCTGTCCCCTGATGTAGGCCCCAGCCTGAAGTGAATCTGCTATGATTTGGCAGGTGAGGGAGACTTCCTGGGTCAGAGTACAGGGCTGTAGACCCCGCTATGCAGACCATGTCCCTCCTTCACCCGCCCTCCCACCCAATACAGGTAGCTCTTAAACCAAAACAATGCTCTTAAACCAAGTCACAGTTTTGAAAAACTGTGAGCTCTTAAACCAAGTTACTCTTAAACCAAGGTACCACTGTACCTTACCAGATAAGAAGATAAGAGGGGCGGCGGCCGCTAGGGGGGGGGGGTTAATTCGCACCTCTGCCCAGGGGCCCATAATGCTGTTAAGACGGCCCTGGTCGGCTAGTCCTGTCCTAAAGGGCTTAGCAGTGCATCATACAGCTTATTTGGTGCTTCAAGAAAGAAGTTTGTAAGAGCTGACTGTTCTGCGTCCTACCCATGCGGGGTACTGACTAAGAACATATAGAGGGGACCTGGCAGAGGGCCATGGCCCAGGGGACTAACTTCCTAACCAGCGTGTAAGAGGCGCTGTGGTTGGGTGGAAAGGGTGCAATAGAGATAAGGACAAGAAAGAGAGGATAGGAGAGAAGAAAGGAGTGATTTTACTGGCTAACAGAATCTGGCACATCTGACACAAAAATAACCCTTGAGATACTTCAGCTGTATAGCTTCTGGACCTTAGTTTTACCATACAGCGAAATCTTTTGGTCATCTTTGGTAAGACTACAGCTATAAGAAGGCCACAAACAAGTACAGACTTTTACAAGGGGTGTAAAGAAGAGCAACACCCCAGTGGGACACCACACTACCACTATTCGGGAGGGATACTACACCGCTCTGACCACCTGTGACTACACTATCCCAAGGGACCCGGCAGCAACCTGACAGGACACCGAGCACAGGGGAGAAGGATACAACCGGCCTTATTCCTTTAGGCTATGTTCACACTGCGTATATGACCGGCCGCATATTTTCGCGGACAGACATATACGCGGTAAACTCCGGCCGGAGATTTACGCTACTTGCGGCCGGCTACGTACGGACCGCAAACTTACGCCCGAAGTCTACTTAGGCTTCCCGAGCGCCCTACGTAGCTATCTGACAGCGGTCTTTTACTTGGAAATCTTCGCCTAGCCCCGACACCCCACAGAACCTTTTGGATCGGCACAAAAAGCTGCAAAAATGAAGAAATCACCACTACGTACGGGACCGCATGTAACGCTACGGGCGTAAGTTACGGCATTTTCGTCCGCAAACAATGGTCTGGTTCATTTTTTACGGCGCCGCGTACGATCCGGGCGTAAGTTTGTACGTAGTGTGAACTGTGCAGCCGTAGATCGTATACTTATCATTGTACGCAAACTACGTAAGTCTCCGGCCGCTTATTCACGGAACGCGCTACGGACGGAAACTTACGTAGTGTGAACATAGCCTAAAAGCAGGTGTGCAATCACACCTGTGTGCCCACCTGGCGTCACGTGACAAAACCCTCAAGGTCCGGCTGTATCTCGGCCATCCACCACAGTAGTGGCGTCACACTTCCATCTAGCAAGTGACCGGCCGTCCCACCGCTACAACATCATCCGGGGGCTCACCACAATAGGAACAATATTCTATTATTAAGCAGATTAAACCGAATTTGAGCTCTGAGAGAAATATAGATGTCTACAATTATTGCAATGTAATATCACTATCATACACATATTTCTAGTCTGAATATTGATTATTTCACAAGTCGATTATCTGCAGACATTACTATTTTGTTGCTGGTACTTGTGGTTCCACTATTATTGGGGGGGTAGATGTATACATAGAGCTGTATTACGTAATGCCACATGTCTCTGACCCAGGATCTTTAACAAGTCTGACATTGTGGCTGTATGAATGGATGGTTCTGTGCTGCGGTTGTGGCGCCCGTCCGGTGCGCGGTGGTTATGGTCTGCATCTTATGTTTGCTATGAATAACAATAATGGTTTCCCTTCCAGTTATGACGGGGTCCCTTTCCTTATGCACGACAGCACTTTAAGGAGAACCACAAACGTGAAGGACGTGTTTCCTAACTTTACCAACATCAACGCCGCCCTGTTTCCTTGGGATATGCTGGAGAACCTTAATGCTGGGAAGTGGTTTACACAGGTGATGGCAAAGTCCTATAGTAAGACGGATACTGGGGATCATGGATCAGGAGATGGTCTTCTCTGGGGAGTTTTAGTCAACAGGTTGGCTCTCAGTGAATATTAAAGAATTGGGTGGCTGCAATACCCATCTGTTGGCCGCAGGCTGCTTAAAGGGGTAGCTCACCAATTTTGAATTGTAATTTACGTCTATTAAAAAAATCTCCAGTCTTCCAGCACTTATCAGCTGCTGTATGTCCTGCAGGAAGTGGTGTATTCTTTCCACTCTGACACAGCGCTCTCTGCTGCCACCTCTGTCCACATCAGGAACTGTCCAGAGCAGCAGCAAATCCCAACAGAAAACCTCTCCTGCTCTCCAGACTGAAAAGAATAACCACTTCCTGCAGGACATACAGAAGCTGATAAGTACTGGAAGACTCGAGATTTTTTTTTTTTTTTTTTTATAGAAGTAAATTACAAATCTCTGGCACTTTCTGGCACCAATGGATTTGGAAGAAAAAAATTGAACAATCTTGCAGGTTTTATTCTGAAAAAAATCTTTTTACTTTCTTTTCTCCAGAAACCTCCATTTTCCCAGATGGGATCCCTGTCCAGTGAAGACCAGCAGAGGGCTGCAAATCAGTCCATCTATAAACTAGTCGATTATCTAAAGCTCGCCGACCGCAACAATAAGACGGTCCTCTTTGATCTCTATCGCCCCCCTCAGGATCATCCCTACCGTGACACTTGGATTAACCGGACGCTGGAAGTTATCAATGAAGCTGCTATTGATCCAAGACTGGTATATAGCCGTCATAAAATATCTGTACTAACATGTTATTATCAAGCTCCTACCCACAGGCTAGATGTCTGAACACCAATAGATGTAATACAAATAGGTGCTACAGCAAGCAAACCCTCATTTTCTATAGACCTTCTATTCTTTTTGGTTATTCAATAGACTGATGACTGATGGGAGAGGCCTAGTAGCAGGATCAAACATGGGACTTCCCTTTGGTGCATACTCTATTGGCAACTCCTCAATTTTTTTTTTTTTTTGCCTTGTATTTTTATTTTGTTGATGCTTCATATGGGGAACGTGCAGTAGCCCACTGTATATGGAAATATTGAAGAAAGTGGCCATATATTAGATTTTTATGTGGTAAAACAAGCCATTTGTAATGGAATCAGCCCTCAAGACTGTTTTGACAACTCCACCTCAATTTTTCTACCTCTTACTTAAGATTTGTTGATGCTTCATATGGGGAACGTGCAGCAGCCCACTGTATATGGAACTATTGAAGAAAGTGGACATATATATTAGTTTTTTTTGGTGGTAGAACAAGTAATTTCTAATAGGATCAGCCCCCTGACTGTTTTGGCAACTCCGCCTCAATTTTTCTGCCTCCTACTTTAGATTTGTCGATGCTTCATATGGGGAACGTGCAGTGGCCCACTGTATATGCCATATATTAGATTATTAGTGGCAGATCAAGCCAGTTTTAATGGAATCAGCCCCCAGACTTTTGGGGCAACTCTACCTCTTACTTTAGATTTGTCGATGCTTCATAAGGGAACTGTGCAGTGGCGAAATATTGAAGAAAGTGGTCATATATATTAGTTTTTTTTGGTGGTAGAACAAGTATTTTGTAATGGGATCAGCCCCCCAGACTGTTTTGGCAACTTCATCTTAATTTTTTTTTTTGCCTCTTATTTTAGATTTGTTGATGCCTCATATGGGGAACGTGCAGTAGCCCACTGCATATGTAAATGTTGAAGAAAGTGGTCATATATATTCGATTTTTGGTGGTAGATCAAGACAGTTTTAATGGGATCAGCCCTTTAGGCAACTTCACCTCAATCTATTCTTCCTCTTATTTTAGATATGTTGATACCTCATATGTGGAGCGTGCAGTGGCCCACTGTATATGGAAATATTGAAGAAAGGTGCTATATATTAGATTTTTTATGGTAGAACAAGTCATTTATAATGGGATCAGCCCTCAGACGTTTTTGGCAACTTCACCTCAATTTTTTTCCCCTACTATTTTAGATTTGTTGATGCCTCATATGGGGAACGTGCAGTAGCCCACTGTATATGGAAATATTGAAGAAAGTGGACATATATTAGATTTATAGTTGTAGAACAAGTCATTTGTAATGGAATCAGTCCCCCAGACTGTTTTGGCAACTCCACCTCAATTTTTCTGCTTCTTACTTTAGATTTGTTGATGCTTCATATGGGGAACGTGCAGTGGCCCACTGTATTATCATATAATAATAATAATATTTATTTGTGTAGCGCCAACAGATTCCGCACTGTATATGTAAATGTTGAAGAAAGTGGTCATATATATTAGATTTTTGATGGTAGATCAAGTCGGTTTTAATGGGATCAGTCCCAAGAGTATAAGACATACATGAATGTATAGTCCCTGATGTCTACATACATGCAAAGATCGTCTCTGACTTTTCCCATGTCTCAATCCTTTCCTTTAGGTCTTATGGCTGGCGAATGACATGAGATCCTTCGTTCAGTCCGTGGCTCCGGGTTTCCAGCAGACGTTGGGCTTCACAGCGAGTATCAATGAACTTATGAGCTATAACATTGTGAAACTGAACCTGCCGTACAGCCAGATGTCCCAGAAAGACATCAGGTAGTCACTAAACACTGTACATTATAATGTCTGCCTTACTCCACTGACTCTGACTACCTAGATTGTTCTAAAATGAAGAGCATGACAAAAAGATCCAGGTGGGCAGGAGGTGTTTACCATTATGTCCTATTTGCAGTAGGACATATTAGTATGCCTAGTGGATGGTACAGGCGCTGTGCCATGTCTCCAGCAGGGGGCGCCAGCTGTGATATAATGGCCAGGATTGCAGTCACCGCTGTAAAATGTTATGGCTGGTTGGTGTCTAACAACCAGGTTATAGTGTATTAATAAAGGCCCTCAGCGTTGACATGGCAGCAAGCTACTTACTTGCTATTACTTAGTTTTTAATGTGAAGCCTGTGTTCTGCTTCTAAGAAAGCTTTAATGTTATAAGCAGGAATCTATTTATAATCCGGGTTGTTTTGTGGCAGTGACACAATGATAATGATCTTTATCCACACATACAATCCAGGTTCACAGCCCACTGCTGAGTCTAATGGCCCCTTCACAGCAGCAATCGCCCACGCACACCTGGCTCCAGAGAGGTCCAATTACTGATTATAGGATCCGAACGTCCCCGACTCGCTGTTATATCACACTGCAGACTAATACAGAGCCACCCGACCACAACACACAGCAGTGTACATAATCCTGTTATATGGGACGTTTAATAAACTAGATATTGTGAACTAACCATATGGAGAAGTATATAACAGCTGTAATACTGACCCATATGGACAAGTATATAACAGCTGTAATACTGACCCCATGTACAAGAATATAACTACTATAATACTGCCCCCATGTACAAGAATATAACTACTATAATACTGCTCCTATATACAAGAATATAACTACTATAATACTGCCCCCTATATACAAGAATATATCTACTATAATACTGCTACTATATACAAGAATATAACTACTATAATACTGCCCCCATGTACAAGAATATAACTACTATAATACGAACTGGAGAGAATGGAACGGCTGCACATCCCATCTATGGCTGATACCAATGCCGCTAGGCCTATATTAAAAATCAACACCAGAGTGTCTGTATATGAATTGATCAAGCCATATTGCCCCGTGTACCACCGCGCAGGTCCTCTGGTCCACACGGGTCCCTACGCTAACTCCACACCGTGTCGGTCAGCGACCGCCAACCCCGCAAAGCGTGCACCTGCAGGGAAGGGAGGCCATGGAACGGCCCTGCAACCCCAATGTCACAGGACCAGACCCAAAAAGCCCCACCAAAACCCAGCCAGCACCACCGGCGGGGAAGGCTGCCCCCAAACGACACAAGTATGGATATGGTATTACACTTACCATTACTGCTCTCACAGAATGGGGAAGACATAGGGTCCAGACATGTGAGCACAGGCATCTCCTGCTAATTTTGGTCATGTGGGTCTTATAAAGGAGTGCTAGCTGTTCAGAGAGGGAGAATTGCAAAACACGAACTGGAGAGAATGGAACGGCTGCACATCCCATCTATGGCTGATACCAATGCCGCTAGGCCTATATTAAAAATCAACATCAGAGTGTCTGTATATGAATTGATCAAGCCATATTGCCCCGTGTACCACCGCGCAGGTCCTCTGGTCCACACGGGTCCCTACGCTAACTCCACACCGTGTCGGTCAGCGACCGCCAACCCCGCAAAGCGTGCACCTGCAGGGAAGGGAGGCCATGGAACGGCCCTGCAACCCCAATGTCACAGGACCAGACCCAAAAAGCCCCACCAAAACCCAGCCAGCACCACCGGCGGGGAAGGCTGCCCCCAAACGACACAAGTATGGATATGGTATTACACTTACCATTACTGCTCTCACAGAATGGGGAAGACATAGGGTCCAGACATGTGAGCACAGGCATCTCCTGCTAATTTTGGTCATGTGGGTCTTATAAAGGAGTGCTAGCTGTTCAGAGAGGGAGAATTGCAAAACACGAACTGGAGAGAATGGAACGGCTGCACATCCCATCTATGGCTGATACCAATGCCGCTAGGCCTATATTAAAAATCAACACCAGAGTGTCTGTATATGAATTGATCAAGCCATATTGCCCCGTGTACCACCGCGCAGGTCCTCTGGTCCACACGGGTCCCTACGCTAACTCCACACCGTGTCGGTCAGCGACCGCCAACCCCGCAAAGCGTGCACCTGCAGGGAAGGGAGGCCATGGAACGGCCCTGCAACCCCAATGTCACAGGACCAGACCCAAAAAGCCCCACCAAAACCCAGCCAGCACCACCGGCGGGGAAGGCTGCCCCCAAACGACACAAGTATGGATATGGTATTACACTTACCATTACTGCTCTCACAGAATGGGGAAGACATAGGGTCCAGACATGTGAGCACAGGCATCTCCTGCTAATTTTGGTCATGTGGGTCTTATAAAGGAGTGCTAGCTGTTCAGAGAGGGAGAATTGCAAAACACGAACTGGAGAGAATGGAACGGCTGCACATCCCATCTATGGCTGATACCAATGCCGCTAGGCCTATATTAAAAATCAACACCAGAGTGTCTGTATATGAATTGATCAAGCCATATTGCCCCGTGTACCACCGCGCAGGTCCTCTGGTCCACACGGGTCCCTACGCTAACTCCACACCGTGTCGGTCAGCGACCGCCAACCCCGCAAAGCGTGCACCTGCAGGGAAGGGAGGCCATGGAACGGCCCTGCAACCCCAATGTCACAGGACCAGACCCAAAAAGCCCCACCAAAACCCAGCCAGCACCACCGGCGGGGAAGGCTGCCCCCAAACGACACAAGTATGGATATGGTAACCATAACTACTATAATACTGCTCCTATATACAGGAATATAACTACTATAATACTGCTCCTATATACAAGAATATAACTACTATAATACTGCCCCCATGTACAAGAATATAACTACTATAATACTGCCCCCTATATACAAGAATATAACTACTATAATACTGCTCCTATATACAGGAATATAACTACTATAATACTGCTCCTATATACAAGAATATAAATACTATAATACTGCTCCTATATACAAGAATATAACTACTATAATACTGCTCCTATACACAAGAATATAACTACTATAATACTGCTCCTATATACAAGAATATAACTACTATAATACTGCCCCCTATATACAGGAATATAACTACTATAATACTGCTCCTATATACAAGAATATAACTACTATAATACTCCCCCCTATATACAAGAATATAACTACTATAATACTGCTCCTATATACAAGAATATAACTACTATAATACTGCTCCTATATACAAGAATATAACTACTATAATACTGCTCCTATATACAAGAATATAACTACTATAATACTCCCCCCTATATACAAGAATATAACTACTATAATACTGCTCCTATATACAAGAATATAACTACTATAATACTGCTCCTATATACAAGAATATAACTACTATAATACTGCCCCCTATATACAGGAATATAACTACTATAATACTGCTCCTATATACAGGAATATAACTACTATAATACTGCTCCTATATACAAGAAGATGTCTGTAAATCACACAGTGTCTTTCTCTATTACAGTAAATATGCGGCTGCCAATATCACCACTAACCTGTATGTGATCAGTGAGCCGTGGCTGTTTTCCTTGGCCTGGTGCTCTGGAGCTTATTCTGTCACCACTAATTCTGTAAATGATCTGAAGAAGATGAAGGAGCCCATGTTTCTCCTGGTAATATGGTCAGAGTGCCGTCATAGGTTCATGTACAATAACTACAGAGAAGCTGGAGCTACTGCTATGTGTCTGTTATATAGAAGTTACAGTACATACTATATGGAGGTTTTATAGATGGATGATATATATTATATGGCGGTTATATAGATGGGTGATATATATTATATGGAGGTTTTATAGATGGATGATATACTGTATATTATATGGAGGGTATATAGATGGGTGATATGTATTATATGGAGGGTATATAGATGGGTGATATGTGTTATATGGAGGTTATATAGATGGGTGATATGTTATATGAAGGTTATATAGATGGGTGATATATATGTTACATGGCGGTTATATAGATGGGTGATATGTGTTATATGGAGGTTATATAGATGGGTGATATATATTATGGAGGTTATATAGATGGGTGATATATGTTATATGGAGGTTATATAGATGGGTGATATATATTATTAAGGTTATATAGATGGGTGATATATGTTATATGGAGGTTATACAGATGGGTGATATATGTTATATGGAGGTTATACAGATGGGTGATATATGTTATATGGAGGTTATATAGATTGGTGATATATGTTATATGGAGGTTATATAGATGGATGATATACTGTATATTATATGGAGGTTATATAGATTGGTGATATATGTTATATGGAGGTTATATGGAGGTTATATAGATGAAATATGTTATATGGAGGTTATATAGATTGGTGATATATGTTATATGGAGGTTATATAGATGGATGATATACTGTATATTATATGGAGGTTATATAGATGGGTGATATATATTATATGGCGGTTATATAGATGAATGATATATGTTATATGGAGGTTATATAGATGGATGATATATATTAAGGAGGTTATATAGATGGGTGATATATGTTATATGGAGGTTATATAGATGGGTGATATATGTTATATGGAGGTTATATAGATGGATGATATACTGTATATTATATGGAGGTTATATAGATGGGTGATATATATTATATGGCAGTTATATAGATGGGTGATATATGTTATATGGAGGTTATATAGATGGATGATATACTGTATAATAAATGGCGGTTATATAGATGGGTGATATATATTATGGAGGTTATATATCATAAGGAGGCCCTCGGCCTGTTTCTCAGGTGACATCCCTCTGTGCTGTGTTTCAGACCCCGGCTCAGTACAACCTGATGTGGATTCTCTCTGACGTCGTCTCCGCTCTCCTCATTACTCTCATCTTTGTGCTGCACTGGTGAGTCTGACTTGTTTGATACCTGGACCTGTTTCCCTGGTTGTGTGTAGCATAATGTCCCTGGTTGTCTGGAGAAGAGGATGGATTTATATCTGTTTCCTGGGTGGTCTTAAGTAATAATATTTTTTTCCCTTATGGTTTAGGGGAGCAGATTTGTTAAAATCTATTTCCTTGGTGGTCTAGAATAGTGGAGGATATACTATCTGTCCCCTGGTGGTCTAGTATAGTGGAGGGTATACTATCTGTCCCCTGGTGGTCTAGTATAGTGGAGGGTATACTATCTGTCCCCTGGTGGTCTAGTATAGTGGAGGGTATAATATCTGTTCCCTGGTGGTCTAGTATAGTGGAGGGTATAATATCTGTTCCCTGGTGGTCTAGTATAGTGGAGGGTATAATATCTGTTCCCTGGTGGTCTAGTATAGTGGAGGGTATAATATCTGTCCCCTGGTGGTCTAGTATAGTGGAGGGTATAATATCTGTTCCCTGGTGGTCTGGTATAGTGGAGGGTATAATATCTGTTCCCTGGTGGTCTGGTATAGTGGATGATATACTTTCTGTCCCCTGGTGGTCTGGTATAGTGGAGGGTATAATATCTGTCCCCTGGTGGTCTGGTATATATTAGACCACCAAGGAACAGATATAATACCCATACTATACCAGACCACCAAGTATATCCTCCACTATACTAGACCAGAAGAAAACAGATATTATACTGTCCACTATACGGTTTCCTGGTGGTCTGGTATAGTGGAGGGTATAATATCTGTTCCCTGGTGGTCTAGGGTAGGATTGTAGTAGGATTGACTATATGTTGTACACTTCTAGGTGGAGAGAGAGAGGCTTCTCATGTTGCCCAGAAAGTAATGAAGTTTCTGACAGCGGATTCTATAACACATTTAAAACCGGTAAGTGATGTGGTGCCGCACAGCGCCCCCTGTCCACATATCCTAGCAGTACAATGATGCTAGAAGTGTATGTGGTATTTGTTCCTTTACCAGTCATCTCCTCTGTCCCCAGGACTAGACCACCCTAGCCCCTAGCCCACCCTCCCATTACCAGTCATCTCCTCTGTCCCCAGGACTAGACCACCCTAGCCCCTAGCCCACCCTCTTATTACCAGTCATCTCCTCTGTCCCCAGGACTGGACCACCCTAGCCCCTAGCCCACCCTCTTATTACCAGTCATCTCCTCTGTCCCCAGGACTAGACCACCCTAGCCCCTAGCCCACACTCCCATTACCAGTCATCTCCTCTGTCCCCAGGACTGGACCACCCTAGCCCCTAGCCCACCCTCCCATTACCAGTCATCTCCTCTATCCCCAGGACTAGACCACCCTAGCCTCTAGCCCACCCTCCCATTACCAGTCATCTCCTCTATCCCCAGGACTGGACCACCCTAGCCCCTAGCCCACCCTCCCATTACCAGTCATCTCCTCTGTCCCCAGGACTGGACCACCCTAGCCCCTAGCCCACCCTCCCATCACCAGTCATCTCCTCTATCCCCAAGACTGGACCACCCTAGCCCCTAGCCCACCCTCCCATCACCAGTCATCTCCTCTATCCCCAAGACTGGACCACCCTAGCCCCTAGCCCACCCTCCCATTACCAGTCATCTCCTCTGTCTCCAGGACGGGATCACCCTAGCCCACCCTCCCATTACCAGTCATCTCCTCTGTCTCCAGGACTGGACCACCCTAGCCCACCCTCCCATTACCAGTCATCTCCTCTGTCTCTAGGACTGGACCACCCTAGCCCACCCTCCCATTACCAGTCATCTCCTCTGTCTCTAGGACTGGACCACCCTAGCCCACCCTCCCATTACCAGTCATCTCCTCTGTCTCTAGGACTGGACCACCCTAGCCCACCCTCCCATTACCAGTCATCTCCTCTGTCTCTAGGACTGGACTTCTAGTAATAAACTCCTCCTCACCGCCCTATAGGGACATATAGGCAGCTTAGAGACTTCTAACCTGCAGATAGTTTCCCTTTAAGCAAACACCTAAAACCTTTAAATCCATCCAAAGTATATTCTGGGGTCTGTGTGTATAGCCAAGGGCGGCATCCCCATGGGCCTTAATGCTCTATTAGTTATTGCAGACAATACTATTTATAATGAGTGTTACATTGCCCTCTAGTGGTAGGATGTGGTAACTGACACCAGGATAAGTACCCAGCTTTTATCTGCCGATTCTGAAAACCTTCCTGTCTCTACAGAGATGGATATGTCAATATCTGAAGACAGCTACGGCAGGAGTCTCCCGACCACCCCGAGTGCAAGACCTGGCGCTGAGAACATGGGCTCTGGGGAAATTGCCTGAAGGAGAGACTTAGACAGAGAAAGCCCATCACCGTCTATGGCTCCAAGACCGTACAGAGGTTCTCCTCCCTTTACTGAGTCACCAGCCTGACCATGGAGCAGGAGGTGGAGAATCAGCTGGTACCATACCCCGCTACCCACAACTGGAGATAGAAATGAGGGATAGGTATAGCGTTGGGCACTCCCGGGGGTTAGTAACAGTACCCGTGGTGGTGCCCAGGCCAGCATTATGGCTTCCTGTAGTGTCAGCCTCATAGTAAGGGATAACACACTGACCTGTTCCACCCTCCACTGCTGCTCTCAGCCACAATGATTGGCACAAGAGAAGGATGTCTGTGTGCAGGAGACCCCTGTTACTGATCACTACTCAGTGCTGCCCCCGCAGGCAAGGAGGTGCCTACCAATTTCTGTATCTCTACAGTGGACCATGTGATCCTACCATGGTCTTCAGTAAGAGCCAGCGTCCGGATTGCTCAGAATCTTCCATCTTGTTTAATCATACCACCTTCAACCAAGAAGCCTAGAACTATAATGTACCGCTCTCCCCAACTCTAGAACCATTATTGATCCCATCATGTTCTCAGACTCTCAACACAACCTCCAGAACCATTATTGATCACACCATATTCTCAGACTCTCAAGACAACTCTAGAACCATCATTGATCACATCAAGTTCTCAGACTCTCAACACAACCTCCAGAACCATTATTCATCACCTCAAGTTCTCGGACTCTCAAAACAACTCTAGAACCATTACTGATCCCATCATGTTCTCAGACTCTCAACACAACCTCCAGAACCATTATTGATCACACCATATTCTCAGACTCTCAAGACCACTCTAGAACAGTCATTGATCTCATCACGTTCTTGGACTCTGAAGACAACTCTAGAACCATTATTGATCACATCATGTTCTCTTAGATTCTCAAGACAACTCTAGAACCATAATTGATTAAATCAAGTCCAGACACATAAGATGCTAATAACTCCAAATCCCAGGACCTCCTCTAGCACACCACTGCTCCGAACCTTCAGACTGGCAATATACGGTGGACTTCATGGTCGTGTACACAGTCAAGGACTGGAGATACTATCTTTCAGAAAGATACAGTAGAACCTGTACGGGCCTCTGGGGTCTGACAACAAACATAACGTGGGGCCCCTGAACATGTAACAACATAACATGTATATACTTACTGACCACTAATCACTGCTGCCCCCTCCAAATGTACCAGAAAAATGGGGGCACCTCCACCGTACGGGGCTCATATGTCATCCATAGGGATTACTACTGTTTATATTCCCTTGTATGATATGATAGGCTCTAGTACCAAATCCTGAGGCTGCACTACTGAGACAGCGCTCAGTGTTGTCATGGAGACCGTATATGGGTTCAAATACTTTTTCACTGTAAATATTGCTGTGGATGATTTGGATCCACACAGTCTCCATGGTAACACATCCCCAGTGGTGCAGCCTCAGGCCTCGGGCCTGTAACTTCAAACAGGCTCAGTCTAGAAACAATGGATAGATGGCGCTAAAGATTCTCTGTGTTGCCCATAGCAACCAATCACAGCTCAGCTTTCATTTGATCAGAGCTAAAAGCTGAGCTGTGATTGGTTGCTATGGGCAACACAGAGAATCTTACAATAAATCTCCTCCAATTTTAATATTTTCAGCCCTGTATTATTTTCTTGTAAGAATTTTGCCATTTCCGCTATTACACTGGATCTGCTCCTTTAAGTATGTATTTGCTTATATAGCGCCCAATTAACTTCCAATTACATCTTAGATGACCTGTTTGACCCCCCCCCCCCCTCTTAATGCTGGGACTTATAGTTCCCCAGGAGCTGGTGGGTTACACAGATATACTGTAAGTTATTCCTGGACTAGACAAGTTCCCCCAGTTTTATATTTTATTTTTATACAGATGGGAGACTGGTGTTTTATATGGTCGTTGTGACACTTGTATCATTGTCAGGGAGGGTAGTTAAAGTGACAGGCACATCTAAAAAATTATCATTATTGTTTTTATAAATATTTAATATCATCTCATGTATTTTAGAAAATGATTGGTGTTTCCTGTCAGATCTGGAGTGAAGAAGCTGCTGCCGAGAGCAATAATGGATTTTCTGTACAGTCTGATGTCTGTCTGGTCTCTGATGTCAGATATGTCTGCTGCTTTATGAAGGACACCTGGCAGTGAGGTTGTGCGCTTACTCACCCGGGCTGATCCCTTTCCCATGCACCTGTGTTATTCCTTGTGCTGACGCTGTTCAGGTCCTCTTAGACGTAGATGTAATCGTGTCTATGACTAGAAGTCACTTTATTCTGTCTATATAAGAAGCTCACATAGAGATACAGAGATACATAAGACAGAGACTTCTGGCCTCAGCAAAGCTGCCACAGAGTCTGGGCAGTCACAAGGGTACCCGACAAGACCTGAACAGCGTCAGAACAAGGAAAGAACACCGTACCATGGCAGAACGATCAGCGCGGGTGAGTAAGCATACAAACTTACTGCTGGGGGATATTATAAATAAATGGAGCGATTATTTAATTTAAATAAATACATAAAATAAAGGATTTTTTCATACAAAAGTTGTACCATAGGATCATACTGCTACTAATACTAATAAAGAAGTGCAGCTCTGGGGTATAATACAGGATGTAATTCAGGATCAGTAATGTAATGTATATACACAGTGACCCCACCAGCAGAATAGTGAGTGCAGCTCTGGAGTATAATACAGGATGTAACTCAGGATCAGTAATGTAATGTATGTACACAGTGACCCCACCAGCAGAATAGTGAGTGCAGCTCTGGGGTATAATACAGGATGTAACTCAGGATCAGTAATGTAATGTATGTACACAGTGACCCCACCAGCAGAATAGTGATTCCAGCTCTGAAGTATAAGACAGGATGTAACTCAGGATCAGTAACCTTCTATCTGGCAGCGTTCGGCTGATATATTTCAGGCTTTTGCCGCTGTCATTATAAACAGATCATTGAAACTTCTGTATTTTTCTGAATTATATATTTTTTTTTTCAAATTCAAAATTTCAAAACAAATTAAGACATCATCATTTTAAGTTAAATAAATAAAGAAGTTAAATTTCGGCTTAAATACTGGAAGGTTCCTAGAAGACTCTGGGATTGGGAATATATTATAATCTAGATTTTATATAAAAAGTCCACTTTGTGCTGTCTGGGGCATTTGCGGCCTCCTCGATCACTTATCACGTGTTGTTCTGAACGGCGGCTCCAACCAAATACGGTAAATTCACATCCAATACACGACATGGGCCTCCGATACCAGGGACAGTCTCCCCCTGCACAACACCAAAGGGTCCATCCAAATACAGCGCCCCCTACTGTCACTCCACCCTCACAGGTAGTCATCCTCGCTGGACGGTGAGTTTGAACCTTCAGACTCTGAATCAGATGAGATTTGGGATTCGGCCCCGCTCATGTTCCAGACTTCGGGGGTGAACGTCTTACCCCAGCTACATGGATACCCCACAGACTTCAGGCAGCGGATTAAGTCTATGGCCAGATGCCAACGCTCCCTCTCAGTTCACTTGCTGCCTTTAGCCCCTCGTTGTTTGCTCATTGATGTCAGCATCTGGCTGATGTAGGAAGTCAACAGGTCGTCCATCTTGTAGCCCTGACAAGTAAGAGATTGGAAACTTAACATCCTTCATAGAAGTGATTACTGGTTCCACAAAACGCTAAATATTGGGACCATTGGGGTTCTGAACATAAGGCCCTTAACCTTCTGCTTCTTATTCTCTGCACTCCCTTTCCTCACTTTAATTAAATAAGGGAAAAAAAAAGTTTAAAAATAAAAGTATTTGAGGACTACTGTTTTGCCTTGAGGAGAACAAGTCTTCTAGGCAATGCTCCCTGGGAAAAAAAAGTATGCAAATGAGCTCTTCTAGAAGGAAAAATAAAAGCTCTCTCCAGTGACACCTGTAAGTAAGATTGCAGGGACAGGAGGTGACATAGAGATGACATAGAGAGTCTTACAAACCAGGCAATGCTCTCTGGGAAACATGTTATGCAAATTTTTTGTAGACTTATTATACAAAAAATGCTTGAAATAAAAAAAAAAAAAAATCAAAGGGCATGTTTCACCTAAATTTTACTTTACTAATTAGAGTAAGACACTAAATTTTTTTTTATTTCATTTCAATCTGTTTCTAATATTTAACTGTTATTTTTGTATTATTTATTCAATGTATATTGTTATGGGAGCTGCTAAGTTGCCTGAGCTATTTTTAACAGCATTTAGTGACATGATTTACAGCAAGACTCATGGACATAGATGACAATAGACAGACTTTTACTTTACTAATTAGAGTAAGACACTAAATTTTTTATTTTTTTATTTCAATCTGTTTCTATTATTTAACTGTTATGTTTGTATTATTTATTTAATGTATATTGTTATGGGATCTTGCCTGAGCTGTTTTTAACAGCATTTAGTAACATGCTTTACAGCAAGACTCATGGACATAGATGACAATAGGAAGACTCTGTCCCCCTGTGATGAATGTGAAACATTACTGAGCGTGCTCTGTGACATGGGAAGAGGTCATTCCACAGGGAGCTGCTATTGTCTCCTCTATCTACTAGTGTCACATGACGCTGCAGTGCTATAGAGATCACTTTACAGCAGCCTCCTCTTATCACTACAGACAGAACAGGAAGTCTCAGCGTAGTTTTAGCCCCAGTGGTGAGAATGGAAGCTGCACGATTCCAGGATTATTTTATAATATAGATAGAAAAATCAAAAAAATGCCACCAAAAATTCTTAAAAATATGTTTAACATAAAAACATTTAAGCAACCAGTCATTTTCTGATACATTCCCTTTAAGAGTACTTTTTTACCTTGAGGAGAAGCAATCTTATAGGCAATGCTGCCTGCAAAAATAGTATGCAAATTATCTATACATTAGCAGAACGAAGGCCTTGGGCCACCTATAGGTAGAGTTACAAGATAGGAGCTGGCGTATGGAGTCTTACATGCCAGGCAAAGCTCCCTGGGAAATAAATTATGCAAATTAGCTCTCCATCGGAAGAAATAAATCTCTCTCTCTAGTGACACCTACAGGTAGCATTGCAGCTGCAGGAGCTGGGGTAGAAATTGTTACAGGCCAGGTAATGTATGCCAGTTCCCTCTCTAGTGCCACCTATAGGTAAGACTGCAGAAGCAGGAATGGACTCACCAGCGAGGTCTCACACAGCAGTTTGCTGCCTCTCACCAGATTCCCAATAGTTATATGGAAGTAAGTGTTCCCGCTGCTCCAGTTAGAGATCTTTGTGAAGGGATGAGTGGCCAGAATGTCCTGCAAGAAACAACAGAGGCCGAGACTAGAGGAGCGATAGCACTACAAGTCACAGCAATCCTCCCAGGGAGGCAGCGACTTCATAGAGCCCAATTGTATTATATGTACTAACATGGCACACCTGGGGGCCTACTAGCATCATTGTAAGGGGGGGGGAGGGCGTTGTTTGTGTTTAGCCTCTTAGTCGCTGCAATAAAAGATTCCCATAGCATCTAAGGAGTAAAATGGCCGGGATCAGAGTTATCACCAATCCCGACCAGGGTGACCGCTATATAGTACAGCTGTAACCCACGTCACCATGATAACCTGTGAAAACTGCACAGCTACTTTAACCCTTTGTGACCCCATGATGTTTCAGTATGTTATGGGGTGGGAAGGGGTAAAACAGGCTCTATCTATGCCCATGGTATATGAGTAAGGACATGACCGTGCAGCTTCTATGGAGACCTTGGAGATAGAAGCCCCAGCTTTTTCCTGTTGGGTGGCAACAACTGCACTGTAAGCATTAGAGGGGTGAGGGACTGGCAGGAAACTGATGGAAAGGGCATAAAGGGGAAACACACACCAGACCATCTCCACCATAATGGGGGTCCAGGTGGATCTTCATGCTATGGGGCCTGCTGTCTTCTGTATTCTAACACATGGCCTGGGGCTAAAAGACCAACCTACAGACATTACCTTCGTCTTAGGATCGATCAAGCTGACGCCATGTTTGTTGATCGCTATGAGGAGGATCTCAGGAAAGTGCGGCTCAGTGGTTTGCTGGGGAAAAAAGTATGAAAAGTTATTCCTGGACTCATTAACTATAACTTCTCCACCTGCGAAGGCCTTCGGCAAACCCAAGGCTGACTCTGGGGTCACTTTAAGAACAGAACACAGTCGGTCATTAATCAACATAGGATTTCTTATGGTTTTATAAAGCACTATAGATCTCAGCTTCAGAGTGTTAAAGGGGTATTCTACTCAAATGTAATGTTTGCGATGTAGCTGCTCATGGTGAGACTAACAATTCCTTCCATACTTGTTATTATCTATTCAGTCTCCTTCCCCCAGTTCTGAGCTGCTGCTTTCTGCTGAAGACACAAAAATCTGTGTGTGATCCTTTCTCTATGTCTCCCCTTCCACCCCCCTCCCTTCTGAGACGGCTTATGTAAACAAGTCCCTGGCTGGCTGTATCTGCAACATTGTAGCTTTTTTGTAATGCTGGGAGGGTTATTCTGAGGTCAGGTTGCTGATGAACTCACTGTGATTAACCCTCCCAGCATTACAAAGAAGCTACAATGTTGCAGATAAAGGTTGCCAGGGACTTGTTTACATTAGCCGTCTCAGAAGGGAGGGGGAGACGGAGAGAGAGGCTCACACACAGATTTTTGTGTCTTCACCAGAAAGTAGGAGCTCAGAACTGGGGGAGGGAGACTGAATAGATAATAACAAGTATGGAAGGAGTTGTTAGACTCACCATGGGCGGCGACATATCAAAAGTTATGTTGGAGTGGAATACCCCTTTAATGTGGGTGGAAGAAAGTAGAAATGGGAGGTAACTTTGGGGTCAGACATTGTGAACTGAAGATAGCGCCAAAAGCCTTAATCCTCACAACCATTAAGAAGTGCGTCTTACCTTCACCTCGAAGAAAGCCGACCCGAACGTTGGCCACTTGTAGATAATCTTCAGAAAGGCCACCTTGGCTTCCTCCCGCGTCTTCCCGGCGTGTTTATTGAAGTAGGCGATAATGGACTGTAGGATGGAACCAGGTATCAGTGATGGCTGCCATATTAGGTACCTACAACCACCATATTGGTCTGTGTCTACCTATGGAGGAGAACAGGGATGGGGAACCTGAGGCCCTCCTGGTGTTGGAGAACTACAACTCCCATCATGCCTGGACAGCCAGAACCTCATCTTCCCCATCCCTGATGTAGCAGCGGCCATGAGAGATGTCACTTCCTGCCCATCTTATTATGGGGGTGCTCCCGATTCTGATCCCACCATATACATGATAATGGATCTGTGTATACTCACCCGCTTCCAGTCGTCTGGATTTAACTGGCGGATTAGGTCTTGGGGGACCAGCTCCTTCAGCATCTTGGGGATGTTGGGGAAGTAGGATTTGTCATCCTCATACTTGACTCTGTAGATGAGAGCGGCCAGCTGGAGGACGTCCTCCCGGGTGCACTTGTGGTAACCGCGCAGGTACTTGGGAAGTTCCTGGAACAAGGACATTGTATAATATTAATTTATATGGAGCCACATTGGTCCCTGTCCCCAATAGGGGTCACAATCTGACGTCCACATTAACCTACAGTAACGTTTGGAAGAACAAACAAAATCATTGCAGATGTTTCTCTAATGAGAACCCAGAGCCCAGCGATACAACCATACTAACTACTAAGGCACCATCATAACCATAACGGAAAATATTATAGGGGTTGTTCACCCCAAAACATTTCTTTCAAATAAACTGGTGCCAGAGATTTGTAATTTACTTCTATTAAAAAATCTCCAGTCTTCCAGAAATTATCAGCTGCTGTATGTCCTGCAGGAAATGGTATATTCTATCCATTCTGACACAGTGCTCTCTGCTGCCACCTCTGTCCATGTCAGGAACAGTCCAGAGCAGGAGTGGTTATATATGGGGATTTGCTGCTGCTCTGGACAGTTCCTGACATGGACAGAGGTGGTAGCAGAGAGCACTGTGTCAGACTGGAGAGAATACACCACTTCCTGCAGGACATACAGCAGCTGATAAGTGCTCGAAAAGTGGAGATTTTTTTTAAATAAAAGTAAATCTCTGGCACTTTCTGGCACCACTTCATTTAATAGAAAATAAAATTGTAAACTACCCCTTTAAGCAGCGTGTCTACAGGACTACAACAAACTATACCTGGTAGTAGTGGAAGATGGAATCGGCCATCGAGTCCTTTCCAGGAACTGTATTGGTCCATAGTTTTTTCATAAAGAACACTTGATAGGTGAGAGAAGGCACAATACCTGCAATACACAAGGAAAGACCCACATAATAACAGTGTACTAAGGTCTATGGACCATGTTCTACATAGGAGCAGTATTATAGTAGTTATATTCCTGTATATAGGGGGCAGTATTATAGTAGTTATATTCTTGTATATAGGGGGCAGTATTATAGTAGTTATATTCTTGTATATAGGGACAGTATTATAGTAGTTATATTCTTGTATATAGGAGCAGTATTGTAGTAGTTATATTATTGTATATAGGGGCAGTATTATAGTAGTTATATTCTTGTGTATAGGAGCAGTATTATAGTAGCTATATTCTTGTATATAAGAGCAGTATTATAGTAGTTATATTCTTGTATATAGGAGCAGTATTATAGTAGTTATATGCACAAGCAGGTAGATGTGTTGGCACTATCAAAATCCCGTGGTAATCTGAGGCTGTTTCAGTGTGCAGAAAAACTCTATGTGATGGGGAGCGCTGTAAACTTAAAAGCTGAGTACTTTCAGCAACGTGACAGCATCCCAGTGGTGCTCAGCGTACATGAGAAAACAGTTCATTTAATCAGCACAAGCCATTGAGAAAGAACAAACCAGCGGCACTCACCGGATGGATGCATAAATGGTGATTTATTGATGCAATGTCATCAAGCAGGTAACTTCAGGGCAGGGGGAGACAAGTCCAGGGGGTGCTGGGCACCGTGGCAACAGCCGTTTCGCGGGTTAACTTTCCCGCTTCATCTGGCCAGATGAAGCGGGAAAGTTAACCCGCGAAACGGCTGTTGCCACGGTGCCCAGCACCCCCTGGACTTGTCTCCCCCTGCCCTGAAGTTACCTGCTTGATGACATCGCATCAATAAATCACCATTTATGCATCCATCCGGTGAGTGCCGCTGGTTTGTTCTTTCTCAATGGCTTGTGCTGATTATAGTAGTTATATTCCTGTATATAGGAGCAGTATTATAGTAGTTATATTCTTGTATATAGGAGGCGGTATTATAGTAGTTATATTCCTGTATATAGGAGCAGTATTATAGTAGTTATATTCTTGTATATAGGAGCAGTATTATAGTAGTTATATTCCTGTATATAAGAGCAGTATTATAGTAGTTATATTCTTGTATATAGGAGCAGTATTATAGTAGTTATATTCTTGTATATAGGAGCAGTATTATAGTAGTTATATTCTTGTATATAGGAGCAGTATTATAGTAGTTATATTCTTGTATATAGGAGCAGTATTAGAGTAGTTATATTCCTGTATATAGGAGCAGTATTATAGTAGTTATATTCCTGTATATAGGGAGCAGTATTATAGTAGTTATATTCTTGTATATAGGGGGAAGTATTATATTAGTTATATTCCTGTATATAGGAGCAGTATTCTTACCATCCTTGGATGGACGGGCTTTCTTTATCCAGTCTGTCAGATGTCGAACAAAATCAAAGAAAAAGTCACCTTCTGGGACACTTATCACCTTAAAAAAAAAAAAAGATAAATATCAGAGAACATGGATTACGTTAATAACACAAGTCTGGGGGTAACTAGAAAAATACAAATTGGAACTAATTATAAATATTTTAGGTAGATTTTTTTTATATATCCTATACTATACCCGTATAAATTAGGATACGGCTGCAGTATATGTGATTTCTGCCTGGCATGATGTATAAATTATTCATATGTAATATTTATTTACTGACCCCTGTATTGTAATGTTGTTGTTTTTATTTGTGTGTTTTTTATTGCATTGCTTTTATTAGTAGAGTTGATGCTGAGAGAGCCAGATAACCTAATTTCATCCCCGGCCTCCTCCTCCTCGCTCAGTTCTTACCTTATCGGAGATCTTTACAAACAGACTGAAGCCTTCTGGGGATTTCAGAAGCAGCCGGTTAGCAATATCTTGGCAGAAGTCCTTGGCTTTGGTGCTTGACTCCACTTCAAACGCCTGTAAGATAAGAAGCAGTGTGAACGTCCACGGCGACACTTTGGGATAATATTCTATCTTGCTATGTCTAATGGGCACAAAGCTGGGAAAAAAACCAGACCGATCCCATCAGCTGAAATACAGTGATGCTTTGTAATCCATAGAAGATGCTGGAAATGGGTCCAGGTCTGTCCTAGATGGAGGGGAAGAAACGTGACCGGACAGCTCTACAATTCCATAGATCAGCTCTACTTCATATACTGAATTGTTGCATCTAGATATTTATACACACAGCAGCAGAATAGTGAGTGCAGCTCTGGAGTATACTACACAATGTAACTCAGGATCAGTAATGTAATGTATGTACACAGTGACCTCACCAGCAGAATAGTGAGTGCAGCTCTGGAGTACAATACACAATGTAACTCAGGATCAGTAATGTAATGTAAGTATATATGTGGTGAGCCCCCGTGGTGCTATAGCGGAGGTACGGCCAGTCACTTGCTAGATGGTGAGGTGTGTTGCCACTTCTGTGGTAGTTGGCTGAGATGTAGCCGGACCCTGAGATTTCGGGTTGTGACGCCAGTGCCAGTTGGGCACACAGGTATGGTGGTACACCTGATTTTATTTTAAAGGGCCGGATATACCTTGTTCCCCTGTGGTCAGTGACCTGCAGGGCTGCTACGGGGTCCCTTGGGTTGTTATCACGGTGGGCCGGAGTGGTGTAGTGACCCTCCCGGACTATCGGTACCATCACCCACAGAAAGGGGAAATGTCCCAAGGATGTAGTTTACACTGTGTCTGTGTGGGATGAAGAATCACAGAGTCTCTTTATCTTAAATAATATCTTGTTTACTTTGAAAGTTCTGGTGTACAGCAGAACATACAGCTGTGCATATATTGACAGGATGCGTTTCTCTTGAGAAAACACTTGATAATACACTTGATACACGCGGTAGCAAACTTGGTAATACAGGATCCGGTTCTGTGATAGGAGTATAGTGAGGAGTATAGTCGTGCTGACTAAGTTGCATGTTGGGAGATACAAAGAATCAGTGGAGCAGAGAGGAGGATGTCGTGAGAGTCCCAACCCAAGTAGTACTGGGATGTTGGAGGATGAGATAGAAGAATACTTTAGAAGAAACGAAAGAGAATACTTGTGCCTGTGTTTTGACTTGTGGGTCTTTGCACCACCTTATGCCGACCAGTGTTGGGTGACCCGTCCTATGAGGGTGACACAAGCCCCAGACCCTTTTACCTAGGATGAGCTGAATGCTGAAGGTTCCCTGCTGACAACTGCGCTGCGAGATAGAGGTCCTAGGCTCTATCCGGATCAGTTTCTAGCTTACTGCTGTCTGTGGATACTGTCCTGCTCTGTGACTCTCCTAGTCAACTGTGTGGGTTGAGGTTGTCTCTGACTTGTCCTCTCCTGTAGGAGTTTAGCACTGCATAGTGTTGTGCAGAGCAAGCTGAGGAGAAAGTGTTAGCTATGTCTTGCTTCCTACCCATACAGGAACCTGACTAAGACTACCTCTTTTGGGTAGAGGGGACCTGGCAGAGGACCAGGGCCCAAAGGGACCACTGTAGGGAGCGTTCTAGCTTGCATCCTTCCCCTACAACGTCCAACATAAAAGACCTTCACACTTCCTCTACCCATGTGACTTCCTATCTTCAGTGTATCTAAGCTGTTAGTGGGTGAAAAGTGCGTAAGAAGAAGTAAAGTGAGAGATGATAGGACAGAAGAAGAAGATACTCCCATAGGTTCACAGATCCAATCCAACACCCATGGTAGGACACCACATGTACACAGTGACCCCACCAACAGAATAGTGAGTGCAGCTCTGGAGTATAATACAGGCTGTAATTCAGGATCAGTAATGTAATGTATGTACACAGTGACCCCGCCAGCAGAATAGTGAGTGCAGCTCCGGAGTATAATCAGGATAGGGTAGGGACATTACATTATGTAGTGTATTAATACTGTATATATGTTTACCCTTTCCTTACCTCATCTGTGTCATCGGGGAAGTACACTTTGTGGAATATTTGAGTAGTTTTATGTTGGATGGCCTCTACTTCAACCAGATGTGGTGGATACTTTCTGGAGCCATTCCTGAAAAAAAACTTGGATTAGGAACTTGTAAATGCGATTTAAAGGCATCTTCCCATTCTATCATTGGATTAGGAACCTTCTTTTTTGATGATCAGAGGTGAAGAGGCTCAGTAGGGTCCCTTACCGGAGCGCTCTCTGCAGCCGGTGCATACAGTCTGCCGCCAGGACGTGCTGCTTCCGGGACTGGATGAACCTCTGGATGTGCGGTAGTAGGATATTGCTGGGCGGAAAGAGGCCAGTGGCCAACCATAGCAGCTCCCAGCCCTTCTCCTCACTGTACCTGAGATCACATGGTCAGCATTATAGAGAGATCAATACATCCTCACGTATTCAGAGATTGTCTGACAACTATGGATTTTTAAGAGAATCTCTGGCAGACACCTATTAACAAGCTGAGGTGGAGACTGCCTACAAAGAGTGTCCCTCCCTTGGAGGATCCGACATATCCATCATTTACATGGGCAGCCCAGTATTTTTCAATGAGTTACATGTAATTCTTCCCTTCTCCACTGGAGGGCACTGCAAAGGAACTGCACACTTATTTCCAGGTCATCCCAGGTGTCTGATTCTCAGCGAGCACTATAAACTTTATGATTTGTAATTCGGAACACACAGTCCATATGAATACATAACCCACAGACTGCAGCCAATTGTCAGTGACCACAGTTGTAGGAAATCCCAGTAATCAGCTCATTTTTAGGGGATCCGTCTTACAAAAGGGAGAACCTCTATAAAGGATTTAAAGGGGTATTCCACTCAAACATAACTTTTGATATGTTACTGTCCATGGTGAGACTAACAATTCCTTCCATACTTGTTATTATCTACTCAGTCTCCTTCCCCTAGTTCTGAGCTGCTGCTTTCTGCTGAAGACATAAAAATCTGTGTGTGTGAGCTTTTCTCTCTGTCACCCCCTCCTCCCCTCTCCCTTCTGAGACAGCTGATGTAAACAAGTCCCTGGCAGGCTTTATCTGCAACATTGTAGCTTCTTTGTGATGCTGGTGGATAAGTTGTTCATCAGCAACTGGACCTCAGATTAACCCTCCCAGCTTTAAAAAGAAGCTACAATGTTGCAGATAAACACCTGCCAGGGACTTGTTTACATCAGCCGTCTCAGAAGGAAGGGGGGAGGAGGGGGAGACAGAGAGAAAAGCTCACACACAGATTTTTGTGTCTTCAGCAGATAGCAGCAGCTGAGAACTGGGGGAAGGAGACTGAATAGATAATAACAAATATGGAAGGTATTGTTAGTCTCAACATGGGCAGCAACATATCAAAAGTTATGAGTGTAATTCCCCTTTAAAGTAATGAATATCATAATATCACGAAGGGGACATCACTGGCAGTAGACACTCACTTGATGTGGTTCTCCGTGAGCTGCTTGAGGACCTGACAGTAGATCTCGTCCTTCAGGGGTTCTGCTTTTAAGGCACCTTCAAAGATTTGATCAGTCAGCTCGTTGACTGAGCGCATACGCTTAGAGGGGTAGTCTCCCATATACTTCAAGATAGGTGGAGGGGACGAGTCAAGGATCATCAGAAGTAGTGACACAGTCAGATATCTCAGGACACCCCATTTCCATACATGCAGTTTGGAAATATTAGGGTGTGGAGGACACACCCCACTATTGGTATTAGCTTCTTTTGAGGTCAAAGTAGGAATAGGAAATGTACATCAAATGGTGGATGGGGATGGAGCAGGCTGAGGCGCTGAGCCTGCTCCATACAAGGCGGATATTGGCTGCTGTCCACAGCTACACACAGATAACTCAGGTCCCGGCCATTTGACCCCCTAGATATTACAGCCAATAGTGACCACAGCATCTAGGTGGTTAGATGCCAGGAGCTGCACCTGTCATCTGATACTACCCCCGCCCCCTTGCTCCCTCTTCCCATGTGACTTACTTTCAGGATGCTGATTGGTTGACTGCCATGTTTGTGCTTCTGTATTGGGAGATAATGTAAACAAAGGTACACTGCAATACACAAGCATTGCAGAGTACTGTACACCGCAATACACAAGCATTGCCGAGTACTGTACACCGCAATACACAAGCATTGCAGAGTACTGTACACTGCAATACACAAGCATTGCCGAGTACTGTACACCGCAATACACAAGCATTGCCGAGTACTGTACACCGCAATACACAAGCATTGCAGAGTACTGTACACCACAATACACAAGCATTGCCGAGTACTGTACACCGCAATACACAAGCATTGCAGAGTACTGTACACCGCAATACACAAGCATTGCAGAGTACTGTACACTGCAATACACAAGCATTACAGAGTACTGTACACCGCAATACACAAGCATTGCAGAGTACTGTACACTGCAATACACAAGCATTACAGAGTACTGTACACCGCAATACACAAGCATTGCAGAGTACTGTACACTGCAATACACAAGCATTGCAGAGCAGTGTACACTGCAATAAACAAGCATTGCAGAGCACTGTACACTGCAATACACAAGCATTGCAGAGCACTGTACACTGCAATACACAAGCATTGCAGAGTACTCTGCACTGCGATAAGCAAAAATTGCAGTGTACTCTACACTGCAACAAACAAGCATTGCAGAATACTGTACACTGCAATACACAAGGATTGCAGAATACTATACACTGCAATGCACAAGCATTGCAGAGTACTGTACACTGCAATACACAAGGATTGCAGAATACTGTACACTGCAATACACAAGCAGTGCAGAGTACTGTGCACTGCAATAAACAAAAAATGCAGTGTACAGTACACAAATTCAGATGACCCCCCCATAGAAGTTTCCTAAGGGGCTAAAGATGTGTAAGTACAAGTGGTTCTATAAAAAATGGCCTCCATACTGTTCTGCTGATGGTAAAATAGGAATGTTATGGGTCTCAGCTAAAAAGCAGTAATAAAACAAAAGTGAAAAACTTAAAGGGGTTAAAGGACAAGTCCACGGTTAGACACTCTCATAGCAAAGGTCAGGATTAGCTCACGCCGGAGTCGCACCGCAGGTAAAGGATATCGATGAAGGCCATGCAGGCCTCCTGGGACAGCTCGTCGCTCATCAGCACCTTCCTCAGGAGCGCCTGCTTGATGGGCTCCCGGGTGTAACACCACAGCTTGTCCTTCCCCCGGTTCTTGGTGATCATGACGCGGCTCAGGGTGTGCTTCGGTGGTGCCCTGAGGAGGAAATCAGAACTGATAACCGAGAGCATGGATCAGAATGATCGGCTACAGCACTGTGACTAGCTCTGATATGGGGGGCACTGTGACTAGCTCTGATATGGGGGGCACTGTGACTAGCTCTGATATGGGGGCACTGTGACTAGCTCTGATATGGGGGGCACTGTGACTAGCTCTGATATGGGGGGCACTGTGACTAGCTCTGATATGGGGGGCACTGTGACTAGCTCTGATATGGGGGGCACTGTGACTAGCTCTGATATGGGGGGCACTGTGACTAGCTCTGATATGGGGGGGCACTGTGACTAGCTCTGATATGGGGGGGGGCACTGTGACTAGCTCTGATATGGGGGGGGGCACTGTGACTAGCTCTGATATGGAGGCACTGTGACTAGCTCTGATATGGGGGGGGCACTGTGACTAGCTCTGATATGGGGGGGCACTGTGACTAGCTCTGATATGGGGGCACTGTGACTAGTTCTGATATGGGGGGCACTGTGACTAGCTCTGATATGGGGGCACTGTGACTAGCTCTGATATGGGGGGCACTGTGACTAGCTCTGATATGGGGGGCACTGTGACTAGCTCTGATATGGGGGGGCACTGTGACTAGCTCTGATATGGGGGGGGCACTGTGACTAGCTCTGTTATGGGGGGGGGCACTGTGACTAGCTCTGATATGGGGGGGGCACTGTGACTAGCTCTGATATGGAGGCACTGTGACTAGCTCTGATATGGGGGGGCACTGTGACTAGCTCTGATATGGGGGGGCACTGTGACTAGCTCTGATATGGGGGCACTGTGACTAGTTCTGATATGGGGGGCACTGTGACTAGCTCTGATATGGGGGGCACTGTGACTAGCTCTGATATGGGGGCACTGTGACTAGCTCTGATATGGGGGGCACTGTGACTAGCTCTGATATGGGGGGGCACTGTGACTAGCTCTGATATGGGGGGGGGCACTGTGACTAGCTCTGATATGGGGGCACTGTGACTAGTTCTGATATGGGGGGCACTGTGACTAGCTCTGATATGGGGGCACTGTGACTAGTTCTGATATGGGGGGCACTGTGACTAGCTCTGATATGGGGGCACTGTGACTAGCTCTGATATGGGGGAGCACTATGACTAGCTCTGATATGGGGGCACTATGACTAGCTCTGATATGGGGGGCACTGTGACTAGCGCTGATATGGGGGAGCACTGTGACTAGCTCTGATATGGGGGGGGGCACTGTGACTAGCTCTGATATGGGGGCACTGTGACTAGCTCTGATATGGGGGAGCACTATGACTAGCTCTGATATGGGGGGGCACTGTGACTAGCTCTGATATGGGGGAGCACTATGACTAGCTCTGATATGGGGGCACTATGACTAGCTCTGATATGGGGGGCACTGTGACTAGCTCTGATATGGGGGGGCACTGTGACTAGCTCTGATATGGGGGAGCACTGTTACTAGCTCTGATATGGGGGGGGCACTGTGACTAACTCTGACATGGGGGCACTGTGACTAGCTCTGATATGGGGGCACTGTGACTAGCTCTGATATGGGGGGGGGCACTGTGACTAGCTCTGATATGGGGGGGGCACTGTGACTAGATCTGATATGGGGGGCACTGTGACTAGCTCTGATATGGGGGGGGGCACTGTGACTAGTTCTGATATGGGGGGCACTGTGACTAGCTCTGATATGGGGGGGCACTGTGACTAGCTCTGATATGGGGGGCACTGTGACTAGCTCTGATATGGGGGGGGCACTGTGACTAGCTCTGATATGGGGGAGCACTGTGACTAGCTCTGATATGGGGGGCACTGTGACTAGCTCTGATATGGGGGCACTGTGACTAGCTCTGATATGGGGGGGCACTGTGACTAGCTCTGATATGGGGGGGGGCACTGTGACTAGCTCTGATATGGGGGGGCACTGTGACTAGCTCTGATATGGGGGGGCACTGTGACTAGCTCTGATATGGGGGCACTGTGACTAGCTCTGATATGGGGGCACTGTGACTAGCTCTGATATGGGGGGCACTGTGACTAGCTCTGATATGGAGGCACTGTGACTAGCTCTGATATGGGGGCACTGTGACTAGCTCTGATATGGGGGGGGCACTGTGACTAGCTCTGATATGGGGGCACTGTGACTAGCTCTGATATGGGGACACTGTGACTAGCTCGGATATGGGGGGGGCACTGTGACTAGCTCTGATATGGGGGGCACTGTGACTAGCTCTTATATGGGCGGCACTGTGACTAGCTCTGATATGGCGGCACTGTGACTAGTTCTGATATGGCGGCACTGTGACTAGCTCTGATATGGGGGGCACTGTGACTAGCTCCGATATGGGGGGCACTGTGACTAGCTCTGATATGGGGGGAGCACTGTGACTAGCTCTGATATGGGGGGACACTGTGACTAGCTCTGATATGGGGGGACACTGTGACTAGCTCTGATATGGGGGGGCACTGTGACTAGCTCTGATATGGGGGCACTGTGACTAGTTCTGATATGGGGGCACTGTGACTAGCTCTGATATGGGGGCACTGTGACTAGCTCTGATATGGGGGGGGCACTGTGACTAGCTCTTATATGGGCGGCACTGTGACTAGCTCTGATATGGGGGGGCACTGTGACTAGTTCTGATATGGCGGCACTGTGACTAGCTCTGATATGGGGGAAGCACTGTGACTAGCTCTGATATGGGGGGACACTGTGACTAGCTCTGATATGGGGGGACACTGTGACTAGCTCTGATATGGGGGGGCACTGTGACTAGCTCTGATATGGGGGCACTGTGACTAGCTCTGATATGGGGGGACACTGTGACTAGCTCTGATATGGGGGGACACTGTGACTAGCTCTGATATGGGGGGGCACTGTGACTAGCTCTGATATGGGGGCACTGTGACTAGCTCTGATATGGGGGGACACTGTGACTAGCTCTGATATGGGGGGACACTGTGACTAGCTCTGATATGGGGGCACTGTGACTAGCTCTGTTATGGGGGGCACTGTGACTAGCTCTGATATGGGGGGCACTGTGACTAGCTCTGATATGGAAAACAACACCCCAATTGGATAGCATGGGAATTTTTTATTACCAGCAAGCGTGATGCAGTGCAGTATAATAGTATAGCAGCTTATGTTAATTTTTTTTAATGAACAGCAATGTGTGACTTTGCATTATTGTAAACTGGGATAGAGCTCAGTATACAGACAAACTTTATTATTGTGCTATAAAAACAGAAATCCATTCAAACAGCAGTGTATATCGCTGGATAAGAGTGTATACACCATCTGTATATATGCATCTTTAGGTATATTGCTGGATAAGAGTGTATACACCGTCTGTATATATGCATCTTTAGGTATATTGCTGGATAAGAGTGTATACACCGGCTGTATATATGCATCTTTAGGTATATAGCTGAGTAACACAATAGGTTGTACCAGAAGGAAAAGCCAGCTCTGCTCCATCCCAGCCACAATACAATGTATCCTGACTATATACTGAGACTTTCTAACCTGAAGTAATCGTAGGAGAATTCCTCCAGTGTGTACGGCTTCACCTTCTCCTCCTGCTCCAGGGTGGTCATCTGGACTGTCCGCACGACATCCTGCTTCTGGTCTGGAGTCATGGTCACCAGTGTCTGGATAAGAGAGAAAGCGGCCATCTAGTTTCCTGCAGTATAATACAGCTGACTCACCTGTCCTCTAGGAATAATGAGACGACTCTGCTCATCATGTCCCAGTCTATACAGCAAAGGTGAATAATCTATACTTTTTGGTTTTGGTGATACATTTCCCTTGGTGGAACCCAACACGTTGGAAGTACCCAAGCAGTAATATAAAAATAGACAAATTCTTATATATTGTATCTTATTCCTAGAGGTTTCAGTATGTTTGTGCTAAAAAATAGTAAGGCTGGGTTCATACTGCGTTTATGCATCTGTTTTGATATGTTTTTCCATTGATGTGGTCGACCTTGTTTTGAGTACGCTTAAAAAAACAAATGCGTTTCGATTCATATTTTGAACCGTTTTTTTTCAAGGTGAAAGTCGAAGGAAAAACAGACAAAAACCATCAGTTTTTTTATCAGTTTTTTTTTTGCATAAAAAGGATGAAAAAACAGATTGCAAAAACGCAGTGGTAACCCAGCCTAACACAATTATATCCAAAAACTGTAATGAAGAAACAAGCTGGAACGTACCACGATCTCGGAGGGGGGTTTAGTGACGCTTGGCATGACATACACACTCTCTGTTGGAAAGTCTCCTTTTTGCTTGGTCCTCTCATTGTAGCCGTGGGCCCAGCCGGAGTTCATGATGGACTCCCCAGTGTCCTGGTCCAAGATGATCAGGTCTCCCTTCTGGAAACTAAGGAATCCGGAATTTTCTCCGGCTACAAAAGCCAAAAACAAGAAGACAAAATCAGAAGGAAATAGCTCGGTAGTGATAGGTGTGAGGTAGTAGATGCAGCTGCAACAAGTACTGAATCAAATCATCCGCTGTTCCCATACTTCATATTATAATTCAACTGAACAAGAGGTGTAACTTGATTATCTAATAATGATGAGATGACTCTGCTCACTGTGTCCTAGTCTATATAGCAAAGCTGCACAACACAGGAAGTTTAAAATAAAGATCTGGCTTTGGTCATACACTATAAGGCTATGTTCACACTACGTATATTTTCGTAAAACTACGGATGCAATCGGCAACAACGGCTGTGATTAATACGAAAATATACATTACATTGCTGTCTATGGAATCCCGGACATGGTATACACTCCGGCTGGGATCCCTAGCGGCGCCGCGAGAAACTAACATTTAATGAATAGCGGCCGCAGAAAACCCTGTCAGTGCACACTATGGAGCGTGCAGCTCCGTCCGTAGATGATCTTTTCTGAGTGCGGCCGTTCCGTGAACCGGCCGGGTCATGGAACGGCCGGTCTCTTACGAGGTCTGAACATGGCCTAATGGGAACCCAACTTGTTGGAAGAACCCATTTATATTTAGAAAATATATAAATTCTTATAGCTTTGATCACCCCTGTTGGTAATGAGATGACTCTGCTTACTGTGCCCCAGTCTATGCAGAAAAGCAGATGAAAAAAAATATATATATTAAAATCATCCAATTTTCAAAAAATAAAAAATAAAATAATAATAATTTCTATTATTCTTCCCCTTTACATTGTCTCTACAGCCTGAAATGGAATCTCCTGCCTATTATAGTACAAGAGAACAGCACAGGAAAATAGCAGCAGCCTTACCAGGGTTTGGATTGTCCTGAAGAGCCACCACATACTTGGATCTCCTTCTCAGCCCTTCCAGGAAGGTGACCACCAGTTCCCGGATATCCTCTGCGTTGTTGGATGTGAAGGTGTACTCATCACCCTTAATGGTGGCCAAGGTGAAGCTCTGCCCCTGCAGCTTCCCTCCCCTGTAAGAGATGACAGGGATGGATATGGATGCTGTACACTTCAGCCGGCTGTCCCTTTAGGGAGGCGCTATTACAGACTCCATTGACGTCTATGGGTAGCATAGACTTACCGGCTGCTGGAGACGGCTGTGATCTCGGGGAAGGACAGCTCCAGCAGTACCTGCTCCTGCTCGTCTACAAAGTACACCCCCGTCCAGTTTACGGCCACTATCACATCGTTCTTGGGCAGGCTCGGGCCTGAGGACACATGACACGTGACAATTAAAGGGTTTTTCTTGTTCCATGTTATATATGATGGCGGCTTATATTAGGGTCTCCTTAGATTCAGGATCCTCTAGCTACCTGTAGGTGGCAGTATAGAGACAGCTTCCATCTGTATGGAGGATCTCCGCTCACCCTTGTAGATGATGAATGATATCCCCCAGCTATCCTTCCATATATCCAGGGTCTCCCCCCCCCCCCGCATCATGCAGATCTGAGGTTACTCTACCTGAGAACTTAAAGGCCTCGTAGAATCGGGAAAACAGCAAAGGCCACTTGAACCGCGCAAAGTCCACCACGTTCTCCTTCACCTTCTGCACGTCCGATCTCCTCTGGGCGTATATACCCTGCAGGGGCGAAGGACATCAATCTGTCTATGTGGGATGCCACACACTCTTAAAGGGGCTGTCCAGTTTAGAAAACCTAGTTGATTGGCATGGGGGGGGGGGGGCTCTGATCAGTACCCTCATATCCCATTAAAGGGGAACTTTTGCAAAAAAAAAATCTTTCAGGTCAACTGGTGTCAGAAAGTGCCAGAGATTTGTAATTTACTCCTTTTTTAAAAAAAAAAAAAATAAATCTCCAGCCTTCCTGTACTTATCAGCTGCTGTATGTCCTGCAGGAAGTGATGTATTCTTTCCAGTCTGACACAGTGCTCTCTGCTGCCACCTCAGGAACTGTCCAGAGCTGCAGCAAATCCCCCTAGAAAACCTCTCCTGCTCTCCAGACTGGAAATAATACATCACTTCCTGTAGGACATACAGCAGGTGATAAGTACTGGAAGACAGGAGATTTTTCGATAGAAGCAAACTACTAATTTATGGCACTTTATGACATCAGTTGATTTGAAGGAAAACTTTTTTCACTGGAGTTCTCCTTTAATAGACACAGTGTAATACTTCATTTCGCCTGTGGTGGCGCTGCAGGGTAACTGGGCAGCAGTGATTACAGCTGATCGCTGGGGATCTCAGCAGGGAGGACAGTTTGACACCTGTTGTATTAGACCCCTATAGGAGCTAGGGATTATCCTTTAAGTAACCCCTTCAGCAGGGGGCGCCCTACCTTTTTATGTGCAGCAATGATGTACTGGGCCCACTTCTCCACGTTTTTGGACGGTGTGATCTCTCGGTCCGGGATGTAGGACGGGATTAGATTTAATAGTCTCTCCATTATTAGCTCCGAGCCATAGTCTACGTAGTACTGCTGAGATGCCAACTCTGCCAGATCTTCCTCCTGGGGCAGATAGCACAGGACAAGAAGTGTTATCATAGGGACAGGGCATGAATTCATTAAGTATACCATAGCACAGGACCAGTAATGTTATCATTGGGACAGGGCATGAATTCATTATGTATACCATAGCACAAGACCAGTAGTGTTATCATAGGCACAGGACATGAATTCATTATGTATACCATAGCACAGGACTGGAATTGTTATCATAGGAACAGGGCATGAATTCCTTATGTATAAGAGCACAGGACAAGTAGTAAAATTATAGGCACAGGACAAGAACATATTATACATAGCACAGGACAAGTAGTGTTATCATAGGGACAGGCCAACAATTCATTATGTATACCATAGCATAGGACAAGTAGTGTTATCATAGGGACAGGCCAACAATTCATTATGTATACTATAGCACAGGACCAGAAGTGTTATCATAGGCAAAGGGCAAAAATTTATTATACATACCATAGCACAGGACAAATAGTGTTATCATAGGGACAGGGCATGAATTCATTATGTATATTAAAGCACAGGACAAGAAGTGTTATCATAGGCACAGGGCATGAATTCATTACATATACTCCAGCACAGGAGCAGCAGCCCTCACCTTGTCACACCGATACTCCCCGAACTTCACTCCCCTAACAATCTGCTGGTAAATCAGGTTGGTGGCCACGTTGTCCTCTGTGGGGTTGTGCCATGGGGTGAATATTTCTTTCCTGAAGAAGAGCCTCCAGGGGGCGTTCCTCTCCTGCGCCCCCTGCTCCTTGGCGTACTGCTCACACTGAGATACGGCGTCCATCACATGGTCATTCCCGCTGCCCAGCGAGGACACCTGGTGGACACAGAAGGAAGCGCACATGAATACTACTGCAATGGTCCTGTATGTGCTCTATGGAACTCACAGCTGCAGAAGTATACAAACCTACTGACGCTATAGGCTATATACTCATGCTGAGGCACTATTACATACCTATTGTAGCATACATGGTTAGATGGTACTGTTATTTGGCACTATATGGGAAGGATATGGTTCAGTTATATAACACTGCACTATATGGCAGTTTATTTGGTCTTTATAGGATACTGTTGGCATTCAGGCATTATATGATATAATAAGTGCACACTGTATCATACGGTATAATGATATTACATCAGAGGTATATAGCACAGATATTCTTGTACCATATGGCGGTATTATTTGGTCATTTTATGGTACTACCAGCTGGCAATGCACGGTACTAGTTCTTAGGGATTGTATGATAGCATTATATGGGCACGGTATCTTACAGCTACACAGCACAATATAGCACTATATATAGCACAGATATTCTTGCACCATATGGCGGTATTATTTGGTCATTTTATGGTACTACCAGCTGGCAATGCACGGTACTAGTTCTTAGGGATTGTATGATAGCATTATATGGGCACGGTATCTTACAGCTACACAGCACAATATAGCACTATATATATAGCACAGATATTCTTGCACCATATGGCGGTATTATTTAGTCATTTTATGCTTATATTATTCAGGTACCTTGTCAAACAGAGCGATGTACAAGGAGAAGCCAAATCTGTCCCTCAGGTTGACTTTGTCGGCCAGCGAGTTGCAGAGCTCCTTGGCCGTGGTGGCCGAGTCTGTGAGAAGAGTCTTAGTGGTTCCGTCCATGAAGGTCACAGGAAGCATGATCGGCTTCTTGGATTTAGTGGCCTGTCCGGAACAAAGGGAAACGTCACTGTCACGTGACACCCCAATACCGTATGAGATACGGGATCACCTGACCCCCCTAGATCACTGGGTCCCCATCTATTATGGTAAGCTGGGATAAGATGGGGTCTGAGGCAGTGAACACAGAAGAAGAGCATACAGGGGACACTGGTCTTCTGGAATGTTCCTACAGACCAGGGGTAGGGAACCTTGGAAAACTACAACTCCCATCATGCTTTAGCTGGAGAGCCAAGGTTCCCTGCCCCTGCTATGGACTGTACATTATACACGTCCTCTCTATCACTATGACCCATGGTATCAGTGTTATATATAAAGGAAAACATCAGTAAAGCACCAGGAAAAAACGAACCCAGCTATGTGTTTGAGGCCCACCTGAAGCTCCAGCCAGCTGGGGGGCTGCGTCCTGGTGCCATTGGCGAACGTCCTCCTCAGCCGCTCCTCACAGTATGGGGCGTATCCGGGGGGGCCGCCATTTATAAAGTTTCTCAGATACTGGAAGGAAGACACAGAAGACATGTATATTATACAGTGTAATGTTATACAGCCATATAGCACCATGGGGGGTCATTGTATATGGGCTTTCTCTACGGAAATATATCACCTAAAGGAAATATATCACCTAGATTTCTTTCACTGATTAGACTCAGATACTAAAACTTGTTCTTTTATTCTAATCTGTTTCTATTTTCTGACTTGGCTGATCTGTTCTAACAGCACTTAGTGACATGCTTAACAACAAGACTCATGGACATAGACAACAATAGACAGACAATGTCCTCTTGAAATAAATGTGAAACATTACTGAGCACACTCTATGACCTGTGTAGAGGTCATTCCACAGGGAGCTGCTATTGTCTCTTCTATCTCCTGGTGTCACATGACGCTGCAAAGCTGTACAGATCACTTTACAGCAGCCTCCTCTTATCACCACTGACACAACAGGAAGTCTTAGCGTAGTTTTAGGGTACTATTACACGGAACGATAATCGTCCGAATTGGCCCGATTCGGCCGATTATCGCTCCATGTAATAAATGCAACGATCAGCCGATGACAACGATCATCGGCTGATCGTTGATATAGGTTAGACCCTATTTTTGTCGGGCGCCAACCGCGCACCGCTACGTGTAATAGCGGTGCGTGGCCGGCGACTAACAATATACATTACCCATCCACGTTCCAGGGCTGCTCCTGCCGTCCGCTTCTCCAGGGCTCCCGTGCGCGCTCTAGCTTCACAGCGGCCTGTCAGCTGGTAGGCCGCTCAGCCAATCACAGGCCACAGCGGTCCCGGCCTGTGATTGGCTGAGCGGCCTACCAGCTGACAGGACGCTGTGAAGCTAGAGCGCGCACGGGACCCCGGGAGAAGCGGACGGCAGGAGCAGCCCTGGAACGTGGATGGGTAATGTATGCCAGTTTAGCAAGGGCTGCAAGGACATCGGTAACGATGTCCTTGCAGCTCTTGTCAAACGATTATCGGGCGGTGTAATAAGTCCAGTAAACGAGCAACGATCTAGCAGATCGACGCTCGTTTACAGTTATTATCGGGCCCTGCTTGGCCCGTGTAATACCACCCTTAGTCCCAGTGGTGAGAAGGAAAACTGCACGATCTCAGGATTATTTTATAATATAGATAGAAAAATTGAAAATTAGAGAAAATGTCACCAAAAATTCTTAAAGAGGACCTGTCACCCCCCCGTGCCGGGATGACAGGCTCCCGACCCCCCGTTACAGCCCCCTATACTCAACTTTAAAAACATATATTTATATAAGTCATTTTCTGATGTCACTTTCTCTTTAATAGCAGAGAATCAGGAGGACCTGTCCTGTATTACACATCTAACCATGGGACAGAAATGGACCCGGTGTAATGCCTGATTTCTCCTGTGGTGGCGCTGCAGGGAAGCTTACTGACCTTTACAAACTTCTCAGAGGGGGCGAAGCATCCCACACACAGCGACATGAGGATCCAGCCGCGGGCATGGCTGCTCTTGGACGGGTTCTGGGTAAGCTGCTTGGAGATTTGGCAATAGATTTCATCCCTGTAGGATAAGAAATAAGACACTATGTGTGGGGGTCCGGGAGGTGATCAATAGAACAATGCATATTGATTATATTGTACATGTGATTATGGACCCTTCCCAGAATCCCTCATTTTCAATTATGTTTTTTATTACCAATTGTTCATATGGTTACACTCCAGAGCTGTGCTCATACTTCTGCTTTTTCCTCACTTAAAGGGGTACTCCGGCGAAAATATTTTTCTTTCAAATTAACAGGTGTCAGAAAGTTATATAGATTTGTAATTTACTTCTATTTTTTTTTTAAAACAATCCAGTCTTCCAGTACTTATCAGCTGCTGTATGTCCTGCAGGAAGTGGTGTAGTCTCTCCAGTCTGACACAGTGCTCTCTGCCGCCACCTCTGTCAATGTCAGGAACTGTCGAGAGCAGGAGAGGTTTTCTATGGGCATTTGCTTCTGCTCTGGACAGAAGTGGCAGCAAAGAGCACTGTGTCCGTCCGACTGGAAAGAATACACCACTTCCTGCAGGACATACAGCAGCTGATAAGTACGGAAAGACTGGAGATTTTTAAATAGAAGTAAAATACAAATCTATAGAACTTTTGGAAACCATTTGATTTGAAAGAAAACGATTTTCGCCGGAGTACCCCTTTAACAATTTACAAAGCAGGTTCTGCTTCATTGCATTGTGGTAGATGCAGTTTTCTATCAGGTATAGCCCCCCCACATGCACCACATGATATGCAGACACTGAACCAGCAGGGGGCACCAGGTTTTAATGGAGTATAAGACACGACGGAGGTGAGCGGGAGGCGGGAGTGTCTGTCAGCTGCAGGTAGAGGCTTCCATGTCCATCACTTATTCATGCGGCTCCATTGACAGTGATACTATAGTCCCACACCCAACAGCTGCTGCCCATCCATTATTCATGGTCAGGGATATGGTACAGTAAGAAGCCCATTGTGGGGGAGGGGCTGTGACCCCATCACCTCTACCTATGGGGGGGGTCACAGCTAATATACACAAACTCTGCGTCCAATGATCTGACCGTAGCGCCGGCCGCAGGATGCCGTTCCCGATGATGAAGTGCAGCTTCTCCAGGTTGGAGGTGGGCCGGTCCTCCAGCATGCTGTTACCCTGCAGCGTGGACTCTCCGTCATGGAGTCTCTTGGTGACCTGTTCCATAGGAGAGAAGGAAATATGAGAGGCTTACTGACAGATCTACATCCGTGTCACCTCTAGGGGGGATTCAGTACCTATAGCGCCCCCTATGTAGTGACAGCTGGCAGGGTCTCAGGAAGGATATTGGAGCATAGTTGCCAACAGTCCCGGTTTTGCCGAAACTGTCAAAATTCTGAGGAGCCAGCCTTGGCAAAACCATGTCCCGGGTATGTTCCGGGAAGCTCCATCCCCTGCCGCGGTAAGCCCCGCCCCCTTCCAGCGTGAGTGATGTCATTCATGCAGAGCAAGGAGAGGAGTCACTGGGGGACTAGAGGAACCATACTGGTGAGGTAAGTATAGCTTTTTTTTTTGTTTTAAATACAGATGAAGGGACAAGAGGATGCTGAAGGGGTTACTGGTATGATGATGAAGGGGCAGGAGGATGAAGGGGTTAGAAGTATGATGATGGAGGGACAGGAGGATGAGAGGGGTAGTACTATGATGATGGAAGGGCAGGAGGATGAGAGAGGTAGTAGTATGATGATGGAACTGCAGGAGGATGAGAGGGGTAGTAATATGATGCAGGAGGATGAGAGAGGTAGTAGTATGATGATGGAGGGGGAAGGAGGATTAGAGGGGTAGTACTATGATAATGGAAGGGCAGGAGGAAGAAGGGGTAGTAGTATGATGATGGAGGGGCAGGAGGATGAGAGTGGTAGTACTATGATGATGGAAGAGCAGGAGGATGAGAGGGGTAGTAGTATGATGATGGAGGAGCAGGAGGATGATGAAGGGGTAGTAATATGATGGAGGGGCATGATGGGGGAGATTAATCAAACATGGTGTAAAGTGAAACTGGCTTTGTTGCCCCTAGCAACCAATCAGATTCCACCTTTCATTTTCCAAAGAGTCTGTGAGGAATGAAAGGTGGAATCTGATTGGTTGCTAGGGGCAACTGAGCCAGTTTCACTTTACACCATGTTTGATAAATTTCCCCCATGGTGTCTACCGAGTCTGTGACTTCAATAGGCAAGGGATAGGGAACCTTAGGCCCTTCAGCTGTGGCAAAGCTACTATTTCCATCATGCCTGGACAGCAGAAGGCTGTCCAGGCATGATGGGTGTTGCAGTTTAGCAACAGCGGGAGGGCCAGAGCTTCACCTTCCCTGCTCTACACTATAGTCACAGCTCTATATGATTGCACTGATATAGGGATATCGCACCTCCTCGGTTAACTTGGACTTCTTCTTCAGGGTCAGGGACACCAGCTTGTGGCGCACGCTGTTCTTCTTCAGGCCATCGATGTGAGCGCTCTATATGGAAGAGAAAGGATACCAAGAACTAATATTAGGACCCTTAAAGGGGTACTCCGGTGAAAAAAAGGGGTACTCCTTTTTTTTTCAAATCGACTTGTAATTTACTTTACTGCAGTCTTCCAGTACTTTTTATAGTCTTAGAAAACCCCTTTAAGAAATCTACAGTATCTATTAAAGGGGTACTCCAATGAAAATCTTTTCTTTCAAATCAACTGGTTTCAGAAAGTTATGTACATTTGTCATTTACTTCTGTTTGAAAATCTCAACCCTTTCCATACTTATCAGCTGCTATATGTCCTGCAGGAAGTGGTGTATTCTTTCCAGTCTGACACAGTGCTTTCTGCTGCCACCTTTGTCCATGTCAGGAACTGTCCAGAGCAGGAGAGGTTTTCTATGGGGATTTGCTGCTGCTCTGGACAGTTCCTGACATGGACTGAGGTGGCAGCAGAGAGCGCTGTGTCAGACTGGAGAGAATACACCACTTCCTGCACGACACACAGCAGCTGATAAGTACTGGAAGACTGGATATTTTTAAATAGAAGTAAATTACAAATCTCTATAACTTTCTGAAAACAGTTGATTTAAAAGAAAAAGGAGGACCTCTGAAATGTTAATGCGTTACTGTCCCTTTAAAAAGAGAGACGTCAGACGTCAGTTTTGGTCAGTCGAGTCTGGGTGCTGAACCCCTGGAGAAGAGCTCAGCTATGCACTTCTCTCCCTATAAAACAAGCCCATGAGTGTCCTAGAGAATCTGCAGCAAGGAGAGAGACGGAGAGAGAGAAGCGCTTAGCCGGCGCTTCTCCTGACTCATTTTAGGGATCAGTGGTGGTTTTAATTTCCTGGATCTATATAAATATAATGTTATTTATCCTGTGAGGTGAACGCTATAAAAAAAACTCCCCAAAAAAGCAATGATTACTTTGTACATTACTATGGGGCAGCCATATTGTCTGAGCTTATTGCACAGGTTACAGGGAGTGGAGGAAGCTGAGCTCTGACCATCACTTGTTGTGATTGGCCTGATCCCATCTTATCTATATATAGGACATCTATCTATGTCATCTTATTATTAGGCCTAGACATACAATATAGCGCTGCTTATCATGGTCTATGTCAGGGGTCTCCAGCCGGGGGTCTCACCTCCCCCTCCCCCTGCAGAGCCTGCAGTTCTCTCTTATACGTCTTCTTCCCCAGGGTTTCATAGATCTTTGTCATAACCGGAATCTTCTCGCTCCCATCGCTCATGGCCGTGTGATACTTTGGCTCCGGAAGGTCGCCCATAAATCGTAGAATCGTGATCCAAACAGCGAGAGCGGCCTGAGAAAGGAACACACACATTATACTGGTGACCATGGCAACAGTGATACACTGGGCCAAGCTCACAGAGCATTGTCTACACTGGATACAGCTGGGAGCTGGAGTAGCTATGTACAATGTATCAGTCTGGAGCTCACAGAGCATTGTCTACACTGGATACAGCTGGGAGCAGGACTAGCTATGTACAATGTATCAGTCTGGAGCTCACAGAGCATTGTCTACACTGGATACAGCTGAGAGCAGGACTATGTACAATGTATCAGTCTGGGGTCCAGGCTGTAGAGCTCACAGAGCATTGTCTACACTGGATACAGCTGAGAGCAGGACTAGCTATGTACAATGTATCAGTCTGGAGCTCACAGAGCATTGTCTACACTGGATACAGCTGGGAGCAGGACTAGCTATGTACAATGTATCAGTCTGGAGCTCACAGAGCATTGTCTACACTGGATACAGCTGAGAGCAGGACTATGTACAATGTATCAGTCTGGGGTCCAGGCTGTAGAGCTCACAGAGCATTGTCTACACTGGATACAGCTGAGAGCAGGACTAGCTATGTACAATGTATCAGTCTGGGGTCCAGGCTGTAGAGCTCACAGAGCATTGTCTGCACTGGATACCACTGTGTCTCAGATTTCCCTGGAGTCCATACGTTTTTCTGACCAGCAGGTATACATGTCAGGGCCTAGTGACACAATTCTGTGTATTAGGAGGATACAGCAGGGACTATCACATACCAGTTGATCTCCTTCATCTTCGTGGTAGAGCAGGGGCTGCTTTAGGGGTCTTCGGATGTAGGTATTAGTGGTGGTCCCTTGGAAGTAAGTGGCCGAAAACTTAGCAAACTTATACTCCGAGAGATCTTCTTCTTCCTCTTCTGGGAGCGGCAGAGCCTGATCTAAATCCTCCTCCTGCATTTCCCCTTGGACTCGCTCTAGATCCTGGGAGATTGGGAACAAATATGGGAAATTACTGATGAAAACTAAGCAAACCCGACACATTTCTATCGAAAATTTTCTATGGAAATCTTAAGTAACAAAATCGATCTAAAGATTGATGGTGAAAACCAGCAGCAAGTGTGCAATTTCTCTACAGCACCCCCAGAGGAGACGTGTAGAATTACACTGTTTATTTCTGCATTTTTGTTACTTTTTCTTAAATTTGCACCTTTATCTTCTTGAGAATTGAGAACTTTTATTGTATATTTGGTATTTTTACGATGTGAGACTATATTAGGTAAATCAGCTTCCCAAATGATGATGAAAGCTGATCAAAACATATGCAAAGGAGGCAGAAACAACGGACTGTACCTCGAAACCAGTTGGCGCCTGCCCCTCCTGCCCCGGCAGCGATGTTGTCGTTCCCAGAAAGCCGAACATTTTGTCCACCATGTCGGAGTCATTGACTGGTTCATTCCTGGCCTTTTCCATCTTATCCAGCAGCTCCTTCTTCCTCCGAGCCTCCTCCTTCTCCCTCACCTCTCTCTCGGCATCTTCACGGGCCAGCTGGGCCAGACGCTCCTAGAGGTGGAGAAACGTAAAGGCCCATTAAGCCTGAATCGGTACAAGATGGCTGAGAGTTACCCCAGCTGGAGTGAATGGTGTGACTCCTTACCTGGTGTTTCTTCTCAGCTTCCTGCTTGGCCTTCTTGGCGCTCATCTCTTTCTTAAGACGTTCTTCTTCCGCAAGACGGAGCTTCTCCGCCTCCAGACGCCGGTGATACTAAGGAGGGGAAGAGAGCAATTTTATTTCAAAAGGAATATAGTGGTCCCCTAGTGGTCAACTGATCACATGGGGTTCTACTTCCGATCCCCAGAAATCATTGAAACCCAACAGGGCCACTCCAGTACTGACACCCTCATACCTCTCCTTTAAGGCGCTTGTAGAGTCTTCGGGCGATCATCCCTCTGGAATAGGCTTGGATGGTGTAGACCGCCCACAGTCGGTGTCGGAAAGCCCTTCGGACCAGATATCCTCGGCATCGTGCCTGGAAATTGCTAATTCGCTTGCGAACAATATGGTACTGCTGGTGGAGTCTCCTGGAGCGGTACAGGGCCTGAAGCCTCAGGAAGCCGATCTTCATCTGGGAAACAAAAAAATAGTCGAGACTAAAGGATTGTGGCATTACTCATCCTCAGCTCATCCGTTCCTACAACTTAAAGGGGTTGTTCACTTTCTGACAACAGTTGATTTAAAAGAAAAAATTTTTTGTGAACTAAGATTAAAATAACTGATTTAAAAAAAAAATAGAAAAATGTAAAGTAAAATTTACTGATTTCTAAAATTCAAAATTATTAATAATAATAATAATAATAATATTTGTATAGCGCCAACAGATTCCACAGCACTTTTTTAAATATATACGTACAGAACAGGTAATAGATAAATATAATATAATAATTATAAAAATATAAATTGACTTTACCAACATATCAAACTAAAGCTGAAATTACTGATTTATAAAAAAAAAAAATTTAAATAGCTGATTTTCACAATTTTAATTTAAACTATTGACCTATAAAATAAAAATGTAATTTACTAATTCATATCAATAACAAGTGATTTGCTGATTTATAGAATTAGAGGAATATTTCTGTTATTTAGTGATATAAACCTCATGTGCCGTTCCCGGTAACCTTACCACGGTGTAATTCCTTCTGCAGTTGTATCCTCTCCAATACCTCTGGATTAGTAGAACTGATCTTCTGACTTTTACAAAATTGGACCTGGGGATGTAAATACACATAGTCAGTCCAGGGAATTAATGTGCTTGATGGTTCATACTGAATCTGAGGAGGTTTACGTGGACCCCAAGGCCCCTCTGCTGTATTAGAAGACCCCAGGATTATAAAGGGCACACAGCATTGGGGCCCTGTTACCGACTCTGCATTGGGGGCTCCAGGGCGTCAGGCTCCGCCTTGCTCACCTGTCCTTAAAGCCCCTCACAACCTTCTGGATGAGGATAACCTTGTCGGTGATGGCTTTGTCTCTTTCGATTTCTAGTAACATATCATGGTGGTCCTGGGGCACAAAACAAAAAAGTCATGTCAACATCTGGAACACTGAAAGATGGAAAAATAATAATCCCCCCCCAAACCCAAACATAAGCTCTATAGGATCAATAAAAAAACATTCTGATCATTTGATACCTCCACCCCCAAGAGTCATTAGGCTTCTATATACATGGATGATTGGTGGCTTCAGCCAACATTTCTCTAAAAAGTATGGGACCAATGTAGGAATCTCCACCATCTTTATAATGAAGATGCCACCAATACTTGTTAGACTGGAGAAATTCTGGCCCAATAATGATGGCGATGTATTGACCCCCCCTCCGCCCAACACTGATGTGGGAATCATAACCAAGTATCCCCCTCCGGACACTTAGAGAAAAGCTGTAAGACTTTCTTCGGGACCTCCATTATTTAATCTATTTATAGAATGGGGCAAAAAACTATAAACTTCGCACTATGCGGCATTTCTTGTCCAACAAATTGACCACCACATGACCGGAATATTCGAGAGATTCCATTAACATCTACGAGGTCTATCGGGCTCTGTTGGTGTCCATTGTGCAGCTCACTAGCTGGTTCTATTTGTTGCTGCCAAATCTGTGGCACTGAACCAAGCCTCCCACACAGATGTGAACCTAACCCAACAAATTTGACCATCATTGACCAATGTCTATTGACTTCATCCCCGACCCCATACAAAAGTACTCATCTGTGACCAATGGCAAAATACTGACACCTCTACCCATAGTGTTTGTAGTACGTGGGGCCCTAGACTAGTGAAAAAGTTGCCATGCCTATGTCTGCATGTAATGGATGGTCCAAGCACGAGGAGGTAGATCCCTTGGATCACTGAGGAGTGCTGGCGTTCCTTCCCCGAGGAGCAGAGTCTAAGAAGCTACTTGTTCTCACCAGCACCCTCCACAAGGCTGGTGGGACTTTGCTGCCAGAAACTCCCAGGTCGCTACCCTCAGAGAAGGACCTCGTGACCACCGACTGAAGAACTGGAGGAGTGCTGGAGTCCGGGACTTGGTGCTCTTCCTCTGTTGTAGGACTTAGCTGGAGCTGAGTTGGAACTAGGAATGAATGAAGATCCAGATAGCTAGAAGATCTCCAGAAAGAGGCAGATAGCCGGGGAGCACAGTCGTGGTTGCTGACTTACAAACAACAACAAGTAAGGAGGTGAGGAAGTGGAGACTATATATACTGCCAGGAGAACATGCCAGAAGACTCCAGAGCCTGTGGGCTGAGCCTATAAATAAAGATGGACCGGCGCATGCCTGCCACTAGAGGGAGCTCAATCTTCCAGGAGGACAAGAGAAGCTGCCAGCAGAGAAGCAGGCTGAGACGAAGGGAGATGACCACAGTGCTGTGCGACCCAGGGCAGGTAGGGGGTAATGGAGAAGGCCGTGTGCCATTACACTGCAGTACAAAAGTGGAGTCTCTGTACCATGTCTATGTAGAAATACTGGCACCCCTCGACTACTTGTTGATGGCTCCCATCCCTCTGTATCTCTATGACTGATGTAGGAATCCTCCATGTGTAACTACAGAACATTCCTCTACAGGGACACGTGCTCTGCTCTTGAAGTGAGACCCAGCCCGGCCGCTCCTCATAGGTTCTGCACATGTTCATGCGAGGGATTGTCCATCCAGCTGTTCTCTCCATTTCCTGCTGGGGAAACCTCCATTTCCTGCAAACATTTCCAGGACTGACGGCTGCAGAGTCCCGATAAAGACATTAGAGGAGATTCTATAGAGGATAGGATGTCATAAAAAGTTCTCAATGGATTGTGCAGGGGCCGGAGAGCTGGAGAACGGGAAAGTGACAAGGACTTTGTAAGAAAACTTAAAGTCCTCTTCCGTAATTATGTCAGATTGATGGAGAGCGTCTGTCAGGGTGCCAGGAACAGATCTCTACCACTGTCCCAACCATAACCTGATGCCAGATCTACTTCTCCATTGTATACCTGGCTCTATACATGTCTTGGTCGTACCAGTCTCAGATCTCTATGTCACCAATGTTAAAGATGGTGCCAGACGTGGTGTCCCACCATAGACCTAGATCCACCAGATGTGACTCTGCATGTTATAGCTGCACCAGACAGAGTTCTCCATGTTATAGATGGTGACTACTGCCCAGGTGCCACGTTTACGTCTCCATTTGACACCTGACCCCAGACTTGGTTCTCCATAATATAGTGGCATCAGACAAGTAAGATGGTGCAGATGGTGACAGACATGAGGCTCAGTTTTAGACCTTATACTGGATCCAATGCTTCTTCTCTATTTTACGCCTGACACAAGACAGGACCCATTGCCAAGTGTAATTCTGCATGTTACATTTGGCACCAGACGTGGCTCTTAGCGACGAGTTATCAAACATGGTGTAAAGTGAAACTGGCTCAGTTGCCCCTAGCAACCAATCAGATTCCACCTTTCATTTTCCAAAGAGTCTGTAAGGAATGTAAGGTGGAATCTGATTGGTTGCTAGGGGCAACTAAGCCAGTTTCACTTTACTCCATGTTTGATAAATCTCCCCATAGTGTCTCATATATATTTAATTTGCTACCTCTTCCCTATGGTATGCTTTGTGGCGGCATGACGCTCATGGTGATTGATACCTTTAAGAAGATCTTAGTCTTTCCTATCTGCCAGTCACCGTCCCTGCCCAGTACACACTCCGCTATGCGCTGACATGTCCCCCGCAGGTCCCCCTAGGAAACAATCACATTTATAAAGTCACTTTTTTATAATTAAAATTGTCACTTTTTATTAATTTAGATTTTTGGATTTGGAATCAGAATCTTTCTGGGTGTATGGGTGTATGGTTGCTGGGTATTTGGGTGTATGGTTGCTGGGTGTATAGTTGCTGGGTGTATGGGTGTATAGTTGCTGGGTATATGGTTGTTGGGTGAATGGTTGCTGGGTGTATGGTTGCTGGGTGTATGGGTGTATGGTTGCTGGGTGTATGGGTGTATGGTTGCTGGGTATATGGGTGTATAGTTGCTGGGTATATGGGTGTATGGTTGCTGGGTGTATGGGTGTATAGTTTCTGGGTATATGGGTGTATAGTTGCTGGGTGTATAGTTGCTGGGTGTATGGGTGTATAGTTGCTGGGTATATGGTTGTTGGGTGTATGGTTGCTGGGTGTATGGGTGTATGGTTGCTGGGTGTATGGGTGTATGGTTGCTGGGTGTATAGTTGCTGGGTGTATGGGTGTATAGTTGCTGGGTATATGGTTGTTGGGTGAATGGTTGCTGGGTGTATGGTTGCTGGGTGTATGGGTGTATGGTTGCTGGGTGTATGGGTGTATGGTTGCTGGGTATATGGGTGTATAGTTGCTGGGTATATGGGTGTATGGTTGCTGGGTGTATGGGTGTATAGTTTCTGGGTATATGGGTGTATAGTTGCTGGGTGTATAGTTGCTGGGTGAATAGTTGTTGGTTATATGAGTATATGGTTGCTGGGTATATGGGTGTATGGTTGCTTGGTATATGGGTGTATGGTTTCTGGGTGTATGGTTGCTTGCTATTTGGGTGTATGGTTGCTGGGTATATGGGTGTATGGTTGCTGGGTGTATGGGTGTATAGTTGCTGGGTATATGGGTGTATAGTTGCTGGGTATATGGTTATTGGGTGTATAGTTGCTGGGTATATAAGTGTATGGTTGCTGGGTGTATGGTTGCTGGGTATATGGGTGTATGGTTGCCGAGTATATGGGTGTATGTTTGCTGGGTGTATAGTTGCTGGGTGTATGGATGTACAGTTTCTGGGTATATGGGTGTATAGTTGCTGGGTGAATAGTTGTTGGTTATATGGGTATATGGTTGCTGGGTATATGGGTGTATGGTTGCTGGGTATATGGGTGTATGGTTGCTGAGTGTATGGTTGCTGGGTATATGGGTGTATAGTTGCTGGGTATATGGGTGTATGGTTGCTGGGTGAATAGTTGTTGGTTATATGAGTATATGGTTGCTGGGTATATGGGTGTATGGTTGCTTGGTATATGGGTGTATGGTTTCTGGGTGTATGGTTGCTTGGTATTTGGGTGTATGGTTGCTGGGTATATGGGTGTATAGTTGCTGGGTGTATGGGTGTATGGGTCTATGGTTGCTGGGTATATGGGTGTATAGTTGCTGGGTATATGGATGTATATGGTTGCTGGGTATATGGGTGTATATGGTTGCTGGGTATATGGGTGTATGGTTGCTGGGTGTATGGGTGTATGGTTGCTGGGTGTATGGTTGCTGGGTATATGGGTGTATGGTTGCTGGGTATATGGGTGTATGGTTGCTGGGTGTATGGTTGCTGGGTGTATGGGACTATGGTTGCTGGGTAAATGGGTGTATAATTACTGGGTATATGGATGGATATGGTTGCTGGGTATATGGGTGTATATAGTTGCTGGGTATATGGGTGTATGGTTGCTTGGTATATGGGTGTATAGTTGCTGGGTATATGAGTGTATGGTTGCTGGGTGTATAGTTGATGGGTGTATAGTTGCTGGGTGTATGAGTGTATGGTTGCTGGGTGAATAGTTGCTGGGCGTATGGGTGAATGGTTGCTGGCTATATGGGTGTATGGTTGCTGGGTATATGGGTGTATGGTTGCTGGGTGTATGGGTGTATAGTTGCTGGGTATATGGGTGTATGGTTGCTGGGTATATGGGTGTATAGTTGCTGGGTGTATGGGTGTATGGTTGCTGGGTGTATGGGTGTATGGTTGCTGGGTGTATGGGTGTATGGTTGCTGGGTGTATGGTTGCTGGGTACATGAGTGTATGGTTGCTGGGTACATGGCTGTATGGTTGCTGGGTATATGGGTGTATGGTTTCTGGGTACATGAGTGTATGGTTGCTGGGTGTATGGTTGCTGGGTGTATAAGTGTATAGTTGCTGGGTGTATGGGTGTATGGTTGCTGGGTATATGGGTGTATGGTTGCTGGGTGTATGGGTGTATAGTTGCTGGGTGTATGGGTGTATAGTTGCTGGGTGTATAGTTGCTGGGTATATGGGTGTATGGTTGCTGGGTATGTGGGTGTATAGTTGCTGGGTGTATGGTTGCTGGGTGTATGGTTGTATAGTTGCTGGGTATATGGGTGTATGGTTGCTGGGTGTATGGTTGCTGGGTGTATAAGTGTATAGTTGCTGGGTGTATGGGTGTATGGTTGCTGGGTATATGGGTGTATGGTTGCTGGGTGTATGGGTGTATAGTTGCTGGGTGTATAGTTGCTGGGTATATGGGTGTATGGTTGCTGGGTATGTGGGTGTATAGTTGCTGGGTGTATGGTTGCTGGGTGTATGGTTGTATAGTTGCTGGGTATATGGGTGTATGGTTGCTGGGTGTATGGGTGTATAGTTGCTGGGTGTATGGGTGTATAGTTGCTGGGTATATGGGTGTATGGTTGCTGGGTGTATGGGTGTATGGTTGCTAGGTATATGGGTGTATGGGCGCTGGGTATATGGTTGCTGGGTGTATGGGTGTATAGTTGCTGGGTATATGGTTGTATAGTTGCTGTCTATATGGATGTATAGTTGCTGGGTATATGGGTGTATGGTTGCTGGGTGTATAGTTGCTGGGTATATGGGTGTATGGTTGCTGGGTATAAGGGTGTATAGTTGCTGGGTATATGGGTGTATGGTTGTTGGGTATATGGGTGTATAGTTGCTGGGTATATGGGTGTATGGTTACTGGGTATATGGGTGTGTGGTTGATGGGTTTATAGGTGTATAGTTGCTGGGTATATGGGTGTATAGTTGCTGGATGTATAGGTGTATAGTTGCTGGGTGTATGGGTGTATAGTTGCTGAATGTATGGGTGTATAGTTGCTGAATGTATGGGTGTATAGTTGCTGGGTGTATGGGTGTATAGTTGCTGGGTGTATGGGTGTAGTTAGGGATCATGGTCTTATGCAATCAATGTTTTTTCCTGCAGAACGCAGATGCTGCCTGCTATAAAATAGGGTGTAGTATGATTGATTTGGCAAAGTTGATGTTTGGGTGATGTCAGTGTAATATCACCAGCTGCCAAGTTTGAAGTCTGAGATGGGGGATGATGGGATTTCTTCTATCTATAGTCTAATATCAGCATGTCCCAGATTCTTTACCAGGGAAAAGTACGAGTACATCGGTCTTGATAAACCTTCCCCTAAATTCTACTGATATAAAGGGGGAGATTTATTAATACCGGCATACTGATTTATACCATGATAAATTAGGTGCAGGAAGAGGCCGTGCCTTCTCCCCGCCTCACGAGCCCCCCTGGGACTTACACCTGTCGTGTACTAAGAAAGAGGCAAAACTCTGGGCTACACATTGATAAGTAGGCCCCATAGTGTCAGTCCGCTGCTGCAAAGGCTATTCAGGTTCTATCGGGTAATAAAAAGAAACAGATTAATGAAAGTATAATTCTGTCCTGCTCTAAAAGCAGAAATAGGACGTGTTTGCTGATACACAAGAGCTCTCCTCCATGGCAGACACAGGGACAACAAATACAGTGTGGGCCATATCCTGGAAGTGAGGTTCTATTCCCTGATATTGTATGTGACACACATGGAGATCTCCTCTACCTGTTTATAGGCGGGCTTCACCCCCGGCATCAACACCCGGTATCGGTCCACAAACTCCACAAAGGTGTAACGTATGGGATACCCAGCTCTGCGGATCCGGATGGTCTCCATCATTCCTGAATATCTCAGCTGACGGATGCAGAGCTCTCTATCAAACAGCTGCCGAAAGAAGGAGATCAGTGATCGGGGAACAGAGGATGGAAACAATATGGCTGCCATTATAGGAAGACCAGCTGTCCTGTGTCACTATCCTGCACCCCAAGTGTCACTATTCTGTACCCCAAGTGTCATTATCCTGTACCCCAAGTGTCACTATCCTGCACCCCAAGTGTCACTATCCTGCACCCCAAGTGTCATTATGCTGTACCCCAAGTGTCACTATCCTGCACCCCAAGTGTCACTATCCTGCACCCCAAGTGTCATTATCCTGTACCCCAAGTGTCACTATCCTGTACCCCAAGTGTCACTATCCTGCACCCCAAGTGTCACTATCCTGTACCCCAAGTGTCATTATGCTGTACCCCAAGTGTCACTATCCTGCACCCCAAGTGTCACTATCCTGCACCCCAAGTGTCATTATCCTGTACCCCAAGTGTCACTATCCTGTACCCCAAGTGTCACTATCCTGCACCCCAAGTTTGAGCATGTCATTATCCTGTACCCCAAGTGTCAGTGTGTCACTATCCTGTACCCCAAGTATCACTATCCTGTACCCCAAATGTCAGTATTCTGTACCCCAAGTGCCCTTATCCTGCACCCCAAGTGTCACTATCCTGCACCCCAAGTGTCACTATCCTGTACCCCAAGTGTCACTATCCTGCACCCCAAGTGTCACTATCCTGTACCCCATGTGTCACTATCCTGCACCCCAAGTGTCACTATCCTATACCCCAAGTGTCACTATCCTGTACCCCAAGTGTCACTATCCTGTACCCCAAGTGTCATTATCCTGCACCCCATGTGTCATTCTCTTGTACCCCAAGTGTCATTCTCTTGTACCCCAAGTGTCACTATCCTTTACCCCAAGTGTCACTATCCTGTACCCCAAGTTCCAGCATGTCACTATGTTGTTACCACCATGAGGCACAATAGTTGTCAATGTTTTGGCATAGATAACTCCTCCCCTTCCGTATACCATATTGGTACGTCCCAGGCTACACTGCTCATCCGTCAGTCACATGTCATCACTGCGGGAAGGGAACAGCCAATCTAGGGTAAAACTTATAGACTCCATGTGGATCCTCCTTGCTGCTTGGTCGGTACGGCATGCTGTGATCTGTAGTCCATCAGCACTGACTCTTCCCCCCAGGTAACCCTTTCCATTCTAGTGTGACTGTATGGCTTAGGGCCACTGTAGGTAATGCAGGTGGTGACACAGCGACATGTACAATACACATTATATAAAGTATTACCATATAAACTTACCATAGGCTTCTTATATTCATTGGGCTTGATGCAGCGGACGAAGAAGGGCTGACACACGCTCAGCGTTCTCATCAGCAGCTCCAGCGAGCGCTTGAACTGACTGCTCAGGGTGGGCGAGCGTTTCCTGGTCTCAGCCCCCTGCACAAAAAATACATTGGAGTTAGAAGCAAACAAATCTGTGCCAGGAAATGAAGAGATGATAAGAACCTCTTCCTCTCTCCAGTGTCACCAGAGGAAAACTCCATGGAGGGGGCAGAGGTAACACTGGAGTAACCCCTGCACTGCCAGGATCACAGGGAACACTGCTGGAGGGGGAGAGAGGGCAAACATACCAATCTACAACACTGGAGTAACCCCTGCACTGCCAGGATCACAGGGAACACTGCTGGAGGGGGAGAGAGGGGACAAACATACCAATCTACAACACTGGAGTAACCCCTGCACTGCCAGGATCACAGGGAACACTGCTGGAGGGGGAAGAGGGGACAAACATACCAATCTACAACACTGGAGTAACCCCTGCACTGCCAGGATCACAGAGAACACTGCTGGAGGGGGAAGAGGGGGCAAACATACCAATCTACAACACTGGAGTAACCCCTGCACTGCCAGGATTACAGGGAACACTGCTGGAGGGGGAAGAGGGGGCAAACATACCAATCTACAACACTGGAGTAACCCCTGCACTGCCAGGATCACAGAAAACACTGCTGGAGGAGGAGAGAGGGCAAACATGCCAATCTACAACACTGGAGAAATCCCTGCACTGCCAGGATCACAGAGAGCACTGCTGGAGGGGGAAGAGGGGGGGCAAACATACCAATCTACAACACTGGAGTAACCCCTGCACTGCCAGGATCACAGAGAGCACTGCTGGAGGGGGAAGAGGGGGGCAAACATGCCAATCTACAACACTGGAGTAACCCTGCACTGCCAGGATTACAGGGAACACTGCTGGAGGGGGAAGAGGGGGGCAAACATACCAATCTACAACACTGGAGTAACCCCTGCACTGCCAGGATCATAGAGAACACTGCTGGAGGGGGAAGAGGGGGCAAACATACCAATCTACAACACTGGAGTAACCCATGCACTGCCAGGATTACAGGGAACACTGCTGGAGGGGGAAGAGGGGGGCAAACATGCCAATCTACAACACTGGAGTAATCCCTGCACTGCCAGGATCACAGGGAACACTGCTGGAGGGGGAGAGAGGGCAAACATACCAATCTACAACACTGGAGTAATCCCTGCACTGCCAGGATCACAGAGAGCACTGCTGGAGGGGGAAGAGGGGGGCAAACATGCCAATCTACAACACTGGAGTAATCCCTGCACTGCCAGGATCACAGGGAACACTGCTGGAGGGGGAGAGAGGGCAAACATACCAATCTACAACACTGGAGTAATCCCTGCACTGCCAGGATCACAGAGAGCACTGCTGGAGGGGGAAGAGGGGGGCAAACATGCCAATCTACAACACTGGAGTAATCCCTGCACTGCCAGGATCACAGAGAGCACTGCTAGAGGGGGAGAGAGGGCAAACATACCAATCTACAACACTGGAGTAACCCATGCAATGCCAGGATCATAGAAAAATCTGCTGGAGGGGGAAGAGAGGGCAAACATGCCAATCTACAAAACAGAAGTAAACTGCACTGCCAGGATCATAGAAAACACTGTGAGAAGAGGCAGAGAGGGCAAACTGCACTGCCAGGATAGTGAGGATCATTGCTGCATGGGCAGAGAGGATAAACATACCAATCTACAACACTGGAGTAACCCCTGCACTGCCAGGATTGTAGGAAGCACAGTCTATTTAGATACAGGGCTGGGGCAGTAGATTTGCCCCAAGGGAAGGAAAGCCTGGCAGCGCCATGTAGGAGGAATCCTTTACAGCCATAGTCCTGTCCTGAGAGGTGGTAACAACAGAATATTATTGTATCACAGCGATGATATAAGGATCCGGAGAAGGGAAACAGGAAATAACAGCAGCACAGAGGACAGCCGGGTGTATAGGGACTTTCACTCTCTCTAGGACATACAGGTATAGAGTTTCCTATGAAGATTGTCATCCCCTCCTCCTATGATACAATGTGCCTGGATGTAAGGTATATACCATTATACTATTACTTTATATTGTATTGTGTTGTAGTGCATTGTTATTTTATGTTCTATTATATTATTATATACTGTGTTGTTATATTGGGTTGAGATTTGAAATACGATGATGATGTATTGTGTTATGTTGTTTTATTGTATATTGTGTTGTTCTATGATATATGATGATTATTGTGTTATGTTGTATTATATTATTACATATTGTATTGTACTATGATATATGATGATGTACAGTATTGTGTTATGTTGTATTATATTATTATATATTGTGTTGTACTATGATATATGATGATGTATTGTGTTATGTTGTATTATATTATTATATATTGTATTGTACTATGATATATAAATATATAAATAGGGGAGAATACGTTTATTGATGGAGATAAGGCGGTCGCTGACTATTTGAATAATTACTTCTGCTCAGTGTTTTCAGAAGGCGGCCTTCACAATCACAGGATGGTTGGACAGAGCATTGCCTCCAGCTATATGGGTTCAGCTCCAGTATTTTCAGAGGCTGAAGTTGCAGAGGAACTTGCCCGTTTAAAGCTGAATAAGGCGATGGGTCCAGATGGGATCCATCCCAGGGTTCTTAAAGACCTCAGATCTGTGATTGCTGCCCCCCTGACAGATCTGTATAACCAATCCCTGCTAACAGGAGATGTCCCCGATGATTGGAGAACAGCCAATGTTATACCAATCCACAAGAAGGGGAATAGAGAAGAGCCCAGTAACTACAGGCCAGTGAGTCTGACATCTGTAGTAGTGAAAATGATGAAAACTCTTCTAAAAAAGAAGATAATGGATCACCTAAGAATCAACAATTTGATGGATCCAAACCAGCATGGCTTAACTGAGGGCCGATCATGTCAGACTAATCTCATTGATTTCTTTGATTATGCCACAAAAGTGCTGGATGAAGGTGCCGGGGATATCGCCTATCTGGACTTCAGCAAAGCCGCAGATACAGTTCCCCATAAAGAGCTGATAGAGAAGTTGGAGAAAATTGGACTAAATCCCTGGATAGTTCAGTGGATTTGTGGTTGGCTGAAGGAGAGATATCAGAGGGTTGTGGTAATGGTGTATATTCCGAGCAGAGACTGGTTACAAGTGGTGGCCACAAGGGTCTGTTCTGGGTCCTATTCTTTTTAATACGTTTGTAAGTGACATAGGAGAAGGTTTGGTAGGTAAAGTTTGTCTGTTTGCTGACGACACAAAAGTGTACAATAGGGTGGATATTCCTGGAGGTGTCAGTAATATGGAAAATGATTTAGCTTTGCTAGATAAGTGGTCCAAACAGTGAAAATTGAAGTTCAACGTTTCCAAATGTAAAATAATGCACTTGGGGAGGAGGAACCCTCTATCCGAGTATCACATCGGCAGTACTGTGTTGGAAAAGGACTTCAGAAGAGAAGGATTTAGGGGTAGTGATATCTGACAGCCTTAAAATGAGTCACCAGTGCAACCAGGCGGTGGGGAAAGCAAATCGTATGCTGGGGTGTATATATATATATTGGTATGCTGGGGTGTATATATATATATTGGTATGCTGGGGTGTATAGCTAGAGGTATAACCAGTAGGAAGAAGGAGATTGTGATCCCGCTGTATAGAGCTCTGGTGAGGCCACATCTGGAATACTGTGTCCAGTTCTGGAGACCTCATCTAAAAAAGGACATTGATAAATTAGAACCGGTCCAAAGACGGCTACAAGAATGGTGGAGGGTGTGAGGCATAAAACATATCAGGAAAGACTTAAGGATTTGAATCTGTGTAGTCTGGAGGAAAGAAGGGAAAGGGGGGACATGATTGAAACCTTTAAGTATGTTAAAGGAATAAATAAGGTTCAGGAGGGAAGTGTTTTTAGTAAAAAACTAAGCTCAAGAACAAGAGGACACAGTGAGAGGTTAGTTGGGGGAAAGATCAGAAGCAATGTGAGAAAATATTATTTTACTGAAAAAGTAGTAGATACCTGGAACAAACTTCCAGCAGAGGTGGATGGTAAATCTACAATAACAGAATTTAAGCACGCCTGGGATAAACATATATCTATCCTAAGATAATAAGAAAGAAAATACTAAAAGGGCGGACTAGATAGACCCAGTGTACTTTTTCTGCCGACAATCTTCTATGTTTCTATATTATTATATATTGTGTTGTACTATGATATATGATGATGTATTGTGTTATGTTGTATTATATTATTATATATTGTGTTGTACTATGATATATGATGATGTATTGTGTTATGTTGTATTATATTATTATATATTGTGTTGTACTATGATATATGATGATTATTGTGTTATGTTGTATTATATTATTATACAGTATATTGTGTTGTACTATGATATATGATGATGTATTGTGTTATGTTGTATTATATTATTATATATTGTGTTGTACTATGATATATGATGATTATTGTGTTATGTTGTATTATATTATTATATATTGTGTTGTACTATGATATATAATGATATATTGTGTTATGTTGTAGTGTACTGTTATTTTATGTTGTATTACTATGTATTATGTTATTATATTGGGTTGCGCTATATATGATGATATATTGTGTTGTGCTTTATTATCCTGTATGTTACTTTGTACAACCCTCAGCTCACCTGGTAGCCTCTGTTCCTATTATATTTTTATTATGTTGGTTTTATTTAGTTATAATACTATCATTTCAACCACTTCACTACTATTCACACAGAGGAGCTAGCACTTCACAGTCCACCAGGCGACGGAGGGAGAGACGAGACCTTTCTTTACCTTTGCAGGAGGGGTGGATGATTGGCCATAAGCAGTGCTGGGATAGCCACAGAGAAACTACCGGAAGGGGGTAAAGCCGAGAAGACAGAGAAACAGACAGAAGACGGGTCAGTATAAGACGATTAGTAGCCGTGAGACATAAGTGTCACCCAGAGGGAGAGACAGCGAGGACACCGCCATCTAATCTCCGGATTACTCTTACATAACGTCCTGCTGTGCACAACCGTCATACATAGCAACAGCTCCCCCGCCCCATAGCCAGAGTGATGGCACGGTATCCTGTATCCCAAGTGTCACTATCCTGTACCCCAAGTGTCACTATCCTGTACCCCAAGTGTCACTATCCTGTACCCCAAGTGTCATCATCCTGTATCCCAAGTGTCATCATCCTGTATCCCAAGTGTCACTATCCTGTACCCCAAGTGTCACTATCCTGTACCCCAAGTGTCACCCTGTACCTCAAGTGTCACTATCCTGTACCCCAAGTGTCATCACCCTGTACCCCAAGTGCCATTATCCTGTACCCCAAGTGTCATCACCCTGTACCTCAAGTGTCACTATCCTGTACCCCAAGTGTCATCACCCTGTACCCCAAGTGCCATTATCCTGTACCCCAAGTGTCATCACCCTGTACCCCAAGTGCCATTATCCTGTACCCCAAGTGTCACTATCCTGTATCCCAAGTGTCACTATCCTGCACCCCAAGTGTCACTATCCTGCACCCCAAGTGTCACTATCCTGCACCCCAAGTGTCATCACCCTGTACCCCAAGTGTCATTATCCTGTACCCCAAGTGTCACTATCTTGCACCCCAAGTGTCACTATCCTGCACCCCAAGTGTCAACACCCTGTACCCCAAGTGTCACTATCCTGTACCCCAAGTGTCACTATTCTGTACCCCAAGTGTCACTATCCTGTATCCCAAGTATCATTATCCTGTACCCCAAGTGTCACTATCCTGCAACCCAAGTGTCACTATTCTGCACCCCAAGTGTCACTATCCTGTACCCCAAGGGTCACTATCCTGTACCCCAAGTGTCACTATCCTGTACCCCAAGTACCATTATCCTGTACCCCAAGTGTCACTATCCTACACCCCAAGTGTCATCTATCCCCCCATACTATACAGTACAATGTGATACTATTAGTTACTATCCCCCCCATACTATACAGTACAATGTGATACTATCAGTTACTATCCCCCCCCATACTATACAGTACAATGTGATACTATTAGTTACTATCCCCCCCATACTATACATTACAATGTGATACTATCAGTTACTATACCCCCCCATACTATACAGTACAATGTGATACTATTAGTTACTATCCCCCCATACTATACAGTACAATGTGACACTCACCATGGCCACGTCAGCCTGGAAGATCTGCTTGATGAATTTATTCCTTGAGGAGTGAACCAGCTGGATGATGTCTCCATGGAGCGTGTCCCGATTCTTCTCCAGGAAACCTGCAGCCGGGAGAACCGAACACGTCACCCTCTATTATGTCTATTACACTTTGTGTTATATTGTATGTCACTGTTCCCTGGTCATGTTATTCCCAGACAGTTCTGCCACTAGATGACCAGGCCCGGCCTGAGGTCCTAGCAGGTCCTGGAGGGCAGGGAGTTATATCCTTGCTGAATGGACAGATGTGACCAGGGGCATTCTGGGTAAAGGTAACTCCACTGTATTCTCACCACACTCACTCCTCCTCTCAGCTACAGAGGGGATTGGATGACTGAGCTGGGACCTCCCTCCTTCTAGAGCTTTCTGTCCCATAACTTTGTACTGTATAGGAGTCAGTGTGACCCCAGAAATCTATGTAGCATAGCAATCGGGCCGATAATTAAGGTTATAGTTATTCTAGATAGATTAAAGCAATCCATATAACCTGCACCGTACAGCGACATGGCCGGGTCACTCACCTCTTGTTTCATAGTAGACGATACCGGCAAAGTGATTGATCCCGAATTGGGTCTCGTAGTTGTTTTTCGGCGGGATGTAGAAGGTGTTGAGCTTGTGCTGGGAGTTGAGTTTGTTCAGCATTGTGGTGTCTGTACCCTGAGAAGCAGAGACATCCATCATACAGCCGCACAATGGGATATCCACTAAGTGTATACTGTACAGCCGTATCCCAGAGAGGACAGCATAGGTCGGAGCAGAGCAGGATAAGTAACTAGTGATGGAGGGCAGGGGACAAGATAGAATAGAGAGAGAGAGAGAGAGAGAGAGAGAGATAGGAGATAGATAGTAGATAGATAGATAGATAGATAGATAGTCCAAGAGTATAAATCCCGCAGCACACAAAAAAATAAGTGTAAAAAAGTGAAATTTATTCCATCAGTGTAGAAAACATGCAGCAAAAGTGACGCGACGTTTCGATGATCTCCATCATCATTTTCAAGCTTGAAAATGATGATGGAGATCATCGAAACGTCGCGTCACTTTTGCTGCATGTTTTCTACACTGATGGAATAAATTTCACTTTTTTACACTTATTTTTTTGTGTGCTGCGGGATTTATACTCTTGGACTAGCTACAGAAATCCTTGGTCTGGATTTACCGCTGGCACCACAGGTTATTTTTGGAGTGCTGCTCTTTATTTTCATAGATAGATAGATAGATAGATAGATAGATTTATCAAACATGGTGTAAAGTGAGACTGGCTCAGTTGCCCCTAGCAACCAATCAGATTCCACCTTTCATTTTCCAAAGAGTCTGTGAGGAATGAAAGGTGGAATCTGATTGGTTGCTAGGGGCAACTGAGCCAGTCTCACTTTACACCATGTTTGATAAATCTCCCCTTATGTCCGATCTACAAGAAGATTTAGTCATGCACCTTTGGGAATTTGCTCTCCTCATCAATGAGAGAGATGATGTTCATGGGTTTGATGGCGATCATGTCCAGAGCGTCCTGGTTGTCGGTGAACTCGATGTGCTGCCAGTTGATGTTCTCCAGGTTGTATTCCTCCTGCTCCAGCTTAAAGACGTGACGCACAAAGAACTGCTGAAGGTTTTCATTGGCAAAATTGATACAAAGCTGCTCAAAGCTGAAGAAAAAAAGTATAATGTAATTATACACTGGTGGAGAGAGATATGATATAAAGTTACAGACAGACAGATAGATAGATAGATAGATAGATAGATAGGAGATAGATAGATAGATAGATAGATAGATAGATAGATAGGAGATAGATAGATAGATAGATAGATAGGAGATAGATAGATAGATAGATAGATAGATAGATAGGAGATAGATAGATAGATAGATAGATAGATAGATAGATAGATAGATAGATACATAAGTAATTCAGCAGCACTAGCGATGGTGTGCACGGGTGCCTGTTGTAGTCTTAACCACGGACTTCCTTATATATTCAAAGTAGATTCAATGGCACTCCAAGATAAATTGCAAAAACTCAGTGTTTTATTCCAGTACTGTGCTGTTACTACTTTTGGACACTGGAATAAAACACTGAGTTTTTGCAATTTATCTTGGAGTGCCATTGAATCTACTTTGAATAGATAGATAGATAGATAGATAGATAGATAGATAGATAGATAGATAGGAGATAGATAGATAGATAGATAGATAGATAGATAGATAGATAGGAGATAGATAGATAGGAGATAGATAGATAGGAGATAGATAGATAGGAGATAGATAGATAGGAGATAGATAGATAGATAGATAGATAGATAGATAGATAGATAGATAGATAGGAGATAGATAGATAGGAGATAGATAGATAGATAGATAGATAGATAGATAGATAGATAGATAGATAGATAGATAAATAGATAGATAGATAGATAGATAGATAGATAGGAGATAGATAGATAGATAGATAGATAGATAGATAGATAGATAGGAGATAGATAGATAGATAGATAGATAGATAGATAGATAGATAGATAGGAGATAGATAGATAGATAGGAGATAGATAGATAGGAGATAGATAGATAGGAGATAGATAGATAGGAGATAGATAGATAGATAGATAGATAGATAGATAGATAGGAGATAGATAGATAGATAGATAGATAGATAGATAGATAGATAGATAGATACATAAGTAATTCAGCAGCACTAGCGATGGTGTGCACGGGTGCCTGTTGTAGTCTTAACCACGGACTTCCTTATATATTCAAAGTAGATTCAATGGCACTCCAAGATAAATTGCAAAAACTCAGTGTTTTATTCCAGTACTGTGCTGTTACTACTTTTGGACACTGGAATAAAACACTGAGTTTTTGCAATTTATCTTGGAGTGCCATTGAATCTACTTTGAATAGATAGATAGATAGATAGATAGATAGATAGATAGATAGATAGGAGATAGATAGATAGATAGATAGATAGATAGATAGATAGATAGGAGATAGATAGATAGGAGATAGATAGATAGGAGATAGATAGATAGGAGATAGATAGATAGGAGATAGATAGATAGATAGATAGATAGATAGATAGATAGATAGATAGGAGATAGATAGATAGGAGATAGATAGATAGATAGATAGATAGATAGATAGATAGATAGATAGATAAATAGATAGATAGATAGATAGATAGATAGATAGATAGATAGATAGGAGATAGATAGATAGATAGATAGATAGATAGGAGATAGATAGATAGATAGATAGATAGATAGATAGATAGATAGGAGATAGATAGATAGATAGGAGATAGATAGATAGGAGATAGATAGATAGGAGATAGATAGATAGGAGATAGATAGATAGATAGATAGATAGATAGATAGATAGATAGGAGATAGATAGATAGGAGATAGATAGATAGATAGATAAATAGATAGATAGATAGGAGATAGATAGATAGATAGATAGATAGATAGATAGATAGATAGATAGATATAGATAGACATAACCCCAATTATAAGTGTTTTGTGCAGTCACCTATGTAGTTCCTCTATGATCACCTGTTTACAGTGAAGTTCTCAAACCCAAAGATATCCAGCAGTCCGATAGATCTTCTGACCACTTTAGGTTCATTGGAAACTGGTCTGTAAATAGCGGCATTGATCTTCTCCACAATCCATACGAATAGTCGTCCGTATATTCCCTATTGGATAGAAATATAAAAAAAAATAAGGGGACTGGTAGATTCTTAAAGGGAACCTGTCACTCCCCGTGCCGGGGTGACAGGCTCCCGACCCCCCGTTAGAGCCCCCTATACTTACCTAATCCCGCCGGGTCCCGCTTCTGGAGGTGGTCGGGTGATGAAGATCTCAGCCGCTGCAGCCCGGCGCGCGCGCTGAGAGATGAGTCCAACACCCATAGAGAATGACAGGAGAGTCCAGCGCTCCGTCATTCTCTATGGGTGTTGGACTCATCTCTCAGCGCGCGCGCCGGGCTGCAGCGGCTGAGATCTTCATCACCCGACCACCTCCAGAAGCGGGACCCGGCGGGATTAGGTAAGTATAGGGGGCTCTAACGGAGGGTCGGGAGCCTGTCACCCCGGCACGGGGGGTGACAGGTTCCCTTTAATATGAGACGGTATCAGAGTACAGAGGCAATAACGTATTACACGGTTCTCATTTCCATCAACACACTGGGTCTCCTAATAGTGTATTACTTTTCTAAAGTAGGTCAAAGGGGTAGTGACTCTCCTTAAAGGAGAAGTTCGGCGAAAATTTTTATTTAAGTATCGTATTGTTCCCCAAAAGTTATACAAACAACCAATTTACACTTATTATGGAAAATGCTTATGAAGTGCATTTTTCTCTGCACTTACTACTGCATCAAGGCTTCATTTCCTGGATAACACGGTGATGTCACTTCCTGGATAACATGGTGATGTCACTTCCTGGATAGCATGTTGATGTCACTTCCTGGATAATATGGTGATGTCACTTCCTGGATAAAATGGTGATGTCACTTCCTAGATAACATGGTGATGTCACTTCCTGGATAAAATGGTGATGTCACTTCCTGGATAACATGATGATGTCACTTCCTGGATAGCATGTTGATGTCACTTCCTGGATAATATGGTGATGTCACTTCCTGGATAATATGGTGATGTCACTTCCTGGATAAAATGGTGATGTCACGACCCGACTCCCAAAGCTGTGCGGGCTGTGGCTGCTAGAGTGGATGATGGCAGGGGGACACTGAGGGACACAGGGCACTGGAGGGACATTGAGCATCCCTCTGCCATCATCCTCTCCAGCAGCCACAGCCCGCACAGCTCTGGGAGTCGGGTCGTGACATCCCCATGTTATCTAGGAAGTGACATCACCATGTTATCCAGAAAGTGACCATCACCATGTTATCCAGAAAGTGACATCACCATGTTATCCAGGAAGTGACATCACCATGTTATCCAGGAAGTGACATCACCATGTTATCCGGGAAGTGACATCACCATGTTATCCGGGAAGTGACATCACCATGTTATCCGGGAAGTGACATCACCATGTTATCCGGGAAGTGACATCACCATGTTATCCGGGAAGTGACATCACCATGTTATCCGGGAAGTGACATCACCATGTTATCCGGGAAGTGACATCACCATGTTATCCGGGAAGTGACATCACCATGTTATCCGGGAAGTGACATCACCATGTTATCCGGGAAGTGACATCACCATGTTATCCAGGAAGTGACATCACCATATTATCCAGGAAGTAAAGCCTTGGTGCAGTAGTAAGTGCAGGAAAAAAGCACTTTATAAGCATTTCCCATAATAAGTGTTTATTGGTAATTTGTATAATTTTTGGGGGACAATACAATACTTTGGTAAACATTTTCAACAGACTTCTCCTTTAAGGAGAGCCCGTCATAAAGATGTGTAGAGACTTACAGACCATTGCTGCTCCACTGAGAATTCTGGGAAGAAAGGAAATGCAAAATAGCTTTCACACCTCTTGACTAGTGATGAGCGAATACTGTTCGATCGAATAGATATTCGATCGAATAGTGAGATATTCGAATATTCAATATTCGGACGAATATCCCGCGAATATTCAATAAATATTCGATAAGCGTTCAAATCCCCCAGCTTCCGGTTTTACCCTCCAAATGGTCAAATAGATGTTTTTTACTAATCGAATACCTGTTCCCATAGACTTTAATGGGATCAAATATTCGATCGAATATTCGCGGGATATTCGTACGAATATCGAATATTCGAATATCTCACTATTCCCTCATCACTACTCTTGAGCACTTGAGATGTCCCTTCAAGTCAAGTCTCGCTCAGTCAAGGAGCCTTAGAACATTGACTGGGGATTATGGCATATCCTTTTTTTTCTAATGTAGATAATATTAACAAACCTTAACAAAGGCGTCCCTGACATCCAACGCCTGCTCCATGCTCAGAGGAGTGGACACAGTCTCCCCTCTAGTGATAATGGTCCGGCTGGTGAGGCAATTCATCAGGTCCTGAGGCTCAACCTGTTCATATATAGAAAGAAAACATTACTAAGCATAAGATAGTGGGATAATTCCTTCCTACATAGTTATGTACTATAATACTGCCCCCTATACACAAGACTATAACTACTATAATACTTCTCCTATATACAAGAATATAACTACTATAATACTGCCCCCTATATACAAGACTATAACTACTATAATACTTCTCCTATATACAAGAATATAACTACTATAATACTGCCCCCTATATACAAGAATATAACTACTATAATACTGCCCCCTATATACAAGAATATAACTACTGTAATACTGCTCTTATATACAAGAATATAACTACTATAATACTGCTCCCTATATACAAGAATATAACTACTATAATACTGCTCCCTATATACAAGAATATAACTACTATAATACTGCTCTTATATACAAGAATATAACTACTATAATACTGTCCCCTATACACAAGACTATAACTACTATAATACTTCTCCTATATACAAGAATATAACTACTATAATACTGCCCCCTATATACAAGACTATAACTACTATAATACTTCTCCTATATACAAGAATATAACTACTATAATACTGCCCCCTATATACAAGAATATAACTACTATAATACTGCCCCCTATATACAAGAATATAACTACTGTAATACTGCTCTTATATACAAGAATATAACTACTATAATACTGCTCCCTATATACAAGAATATAACTACTATAATACTGCTCCCTATATACAAGAATATAACTACTATAATACTGCTCTTATATACAAGAATATAACTACTATAATACTGCTCCCTATACACAAGACTATAACTACTATAATACTTCTCCTATATACAAGAATATAACTACTATAATACTGCCCCCTATATACAAGAATATAACTACTATAATACTGCTCCTATATACAAAAATATAACTACTATAATACTGCTCCCTATATACAAGAATATAACTACTATAATACTGCTCCCTATATACAAGAATATAACTACTATAATACTGCTCTTATATACAAGAATATAACTACTATAATACTGCTCCCTATACACAAGACTATAACTACTATAATACTTCTCCTATATACAAGAATATAACTACTATAATACTGCCCCCTATATACAAGAATATAACTACTATAATACTGCTCCTATATACAAAAATATAACTACTATAATACTGCCCCCTATATACAAGAATATAACAACTATAATACTGCTCCTATATACAAGAATATAACTTCTATAATATTGCTCCCTATATACAGGAATATAACTACTATAATGCGGTTCAGGGAAGAAACAGAGTGCTGCACCTCACACCTATGGCTGATACTAGTGCCGCTTGGCTAAATAAAAAACACATCAGAATTTTGTGTATGAATTGATCAAGCCATACTGCCCCATGTACCTCGTGCCGGTATCTGATACACATGGGTCCCTACACTAAGTCCACACCGTGCCAGTCAGTGGCCACCAACCCCGCAGGCGTGCACAGCCAGGGAACGGGGGCCATGGGACGGCCCTGCGACCCCCATGCCACAGGACCAGACCCAAAAACACCACACCAGAACCCGGCCAGCACCGCCGGCGGAGAAGGTCGCCCCCAAGCAGCACAAGTCTGGATAAGGTATTGCGCTCACCATAGCTGCAGCAAACAGAATGGGAAAAAACAGGAGGGATAAAACCATGTGCACTCAGGTGTCTCCTGCGGTCATGTGGGTCCTGGTGAGACCCACATGACCGCAATTAGCAGGAGACACCTGAGTGCTCATGGTTTTAATCCCTCCTGTCTGTCCCATTCTATCTTTGATAGCTATGGTGAGTGCAATACCTTATCCAGACTTGTGCTGTTTGGGGGCAGCTTCCTCCGCCGGTGGTGCTGGCTGGGTTTTGGTGTGGCATTTTTGGGTCTGGTCCTGTGGCATGGGGGTTGCAGGGCCGTTCCATGGCCTCCCTTCCCTGACTGTGCACGCCTGCGGGGGTGGTGGTCGCTGACCGGCACAATGTGGACTTAGTGTAGGGACCCATGTGTATCAGATACCTGCACGAGGTACATGGGGCAGTGTGGCTTGATCAATTCACATACAGAATTCTGATGTTTTTTATGCAGCCGAGAGGTACTAGTATCAGCCATAGGTGCGAGGTGCAGCACTCTTTTTCTTCCCTGAACCGTATTTTGTTTCTCTCTTTTCTCCGTGTTTTGCACTCCTCCTGGTGAGACCCACATGACCGCAATTAGCAGGAGACACCTGAGTGCTCATGGTTTTAATCCCTCCTGTCTGTCCCATTCTATCTTTGATAGCTATGGTGAGTGCAATACCTTATCCAGACTTGTGCTGTTTGGGGGCAGCTTCCTCCGCCGGTGGTGCTGGCTGGGTTTTGGTGTGGCATTTTTGGGTCTGGTCCTGTGGCATAGGGGTTGCAGGGCCGTTCCATGGCCTCCCTTCCCTGACTGTGCACGCCTGCGGGGGTGGTGGTCGCTGACCGGCACAATGTGGACTTAGTGTAGGGACCCATGTGTATCAGATACCTGCACGAGGTACATGGGGCAGTGTGGCTTGATCAATTCACATACAGAATTCTGATGTTTTTTATGCAGCCGAGAGGTACTAGTATCAGCCATAGGTGTGAGGTGCAGCACTCTTTTTCTTCCCTGAACCGTATTTTGTTTCTCTCTTTTCTCCGTGTTTTGCACTCCTCCTGGTGAGACCCACATGACCGCAATTAGCAGGAGACACCTGAGTGCTCATGGTTTTAATCCCTCCTGTCTGTCCCATTCTATCTTCGATAGCTATGGTGAGTGCAATACCTTATCCAGACTTGTGCTGTTTGGGGGCAGCTTCCTCCGCCGGTGGTGCTGGCTGGGTTTTGGTGTGGCATTTTTGGGTCTGGTCCTGTGGCATGGGGGTTGCAGGGCCGTTCCATGGCCTCCCTTCCCTGACTGTGCACGCCTGCGGGGGTGGTGGTCGCTGACCGGCACAATGTGGACTTAGTGTAGGGACCCATGTGTATCAGATACCTGCACGAGGTACATGGGGCAGTGTGGCTTGATCAATTCACATACAGAATTCTGATGTTTTTTATGCAGCCGAGAGGTACTAGTATCAGCCATAGGTGCGAGGTGCAGCACTCTTTTTCTTCCCTGAACCGTATTTTGTTTCTCTCTTTTCTCCGTGTTTTGAACTCCTCCTGGTGAGACCCACATGACCGCAATTAGCAGGAGACACCTGAGTGCTCATGGTTTTAATCCCTCCTGTCTGTCCCATTCTATCTTTGATAGCTATGGTGAGTGCAATACCTTATCCAGACTTGTGCTGTTTGGGGGCAGCTTCCTCCGCCGGTGGTGCTGGCTGGGTTTTGGTGTGGCATTTTTGGGTCTGGTCCTGTGGCATGGGGGTTGCAGGGCCGTTCCATGGCCTCCCTTCCCTGACTGTGCACGCCTGCGGGGGTGGTGGTCGCTGACCGGCACAATGTGGACTTAGTGTAGGGACCCATGTGTATCAGATACCTGCACGAGGTACATGGGGCAGTGTGGCTTGATCAATTCACATACAGAATTCTGATGTTTTTTATGCAGCCGAGAGGTACTAGTATCAGCCATAGGTGCGAGGTGCAGCACTCTTTTTCTTCCCTGAACCGTATTTTGTTTCTCTCTTTTCTCCGTGTTTTGCACTCCTCCTGGTGAGACCCACATGACCGCAATTAGCAGGAGACACCTGAGTGCTCATGGTTTTAATCCCTCCTGTCTGTCCCATTCTATCTTTGATAGCTATGGTGAGTGCAATACCTTATCCAGACTTGTGCTGTTTGGGGGCAGCTTCCTCCGCCGGTGGTGCTGGCTGGGTTTTGGTGTGGCATTTTTGGGTCTGGTCCTGTGGCATGGGGGTTGCAGGGCCGTTCCATGGCCTCCCTTCCCTGACTGTGCACGCCTGCGGGGGTGGTGGTCGCTGACCGGCACAATGTGGACTTAGTGTAGGGACCCATGTGTATCAGATACCTGCACGAGGTACATGGGGCAGTGTGGCTTGATCAATTCACATACAGAATTCTGATGTTTTTTATGCAGCCGAGAGGTACTAGTATCAGCCATAGGTGCGAGGTGCAGCACTCTTTTTCTTCCCTGAACCGTATTTTGTTTCTCTCTTTTCTCCGTGTTTTGCACTCCTCCTGGTGAGACCCACATGACCGCAATTAGCAGGAGACACCTGAGTGCTCATGGTTTTAATCCCTCCTGTCTGTCCCATTCTATCTTTGATAGCTATGGTGAGTGCAATACCTTATCCAGACTTGTGCTGTTTGGGGGCAGCTTCCTCCGCCGGTGGTGCTGGCTGGGTTTTGGTGTGGCATTTTTGGGTCTGGTCCTGTGGCATGGGGGTTGCAGGGCCGTTCCATGGCCTCCCTTCCCTGACTGTGCACGCCTGCGGGGGTGGTGGTCGCTGACCGGCACAATGTGGACTTAGTGTAGGGACCCATGTGTATCAGATACCTGCACGAGGTACATGGGGCAGTGTGGCTTGATCAATTCACATACAGAATTCTGATGTTTTTTATGCAGCCGAGAGGTACTAGTATCAGCCATAGGTGCGAGGTGCAGCACTCTTTTTCTTCCCTGAACCGTATTTTGTTTCTCTCTTTTCTCCGTGTTTTGCACTCCTCCTGGTGAGACCCACATGACCGCAATTAGCAGGAGACACCTGAGTGCTCATGGTTTTAATCCCTCCTGTCTGTCCCATTCTATCTTTGATAGCTATGGTGAGTGCAATACCTTATCCAGACTTGTGCTGTTTGGGGGCAGCTTCCTCCGCCGGTGGTGCTGGCTGGGTTTTGGTGTGGCATTTTTGGGTCTGGTCCTGTGGCATGGGGGTTGCAGGGCCGTTCCATGGCCTCCCTTCCCTGACTGTGCACGCCTGCGGGGGTGGTGGTCGCTGACCGGCACAATGTGGACTTAGTGTAGGGACCCATGTGTATCAGATACCTGCACGAGGTACATGGGGCAGTGTGGCTTGATCAATTCACATACAGAATTCTGATGTTTTTTATGCAGCCGAGAGGTACTAGTATCAGCCATAGGTGCGAGGTGCAGCACTCTTTTTCTTCCCTGAACCATAACTACTATAATACTGCTCCTATATACAAGAATATAACTTCTATAATACTGCTCCTATATACAGGGATATAACTACTATAATACTGCCCCCTATATACAAAAATATAACTACTATAATACTGCTCCTATAAACAGGGATATAACTACTATAATACTGCCCCCTATATACAGGAATATAACTACTATAATACTGCTCCTATATACAGGAATATAACTACTATAATACTGCCCCTATATACAAGAATATAACTACTATAATACTGCTCCTATATACAAGAATATAACTATTATAATATTGCTCCTATATACAAGAATATAACTATTATAATATTGCTCCTATATACAAGAATATAACTATTATAATATTGCTCCTATATACAAGAATATAACTACTATAATACTGCTCCTATATACAAGAATATAACTATTATAATACTGCTCCTATAAACAAGAATATAACTATTATAATACTGCTCTCTATGAGGATCCCTTACCTCCAGTAGATTGGCTGCTGTGGTTAATGAGGTGGAGTAAATCACTTCACAGGCATCCAGGTTATCATACATACGTGCTGTAGACATAACATATAGTGGTTATGTAGATGGGTGAGTATTGCAGTATGCTTTCATTTTCAAACATTTCTCAATCACTTTAATCTAGACTTCCCAGTGATATTTTTGGAATCCGGATCCCTCAGGGACGGTTAGAGGAAGGTCGGCTCGGACCCAGACAGAGGATTTCCTCTGAAATCTTCGTATATTGTATGAATATGATTTTTATCTGGCTCTGTATAAGTTTATAAACTTTACACTAAACTTCTTTCATTGTCATCTCGCCTGGTTCTCACCTCCCTGCACAGATATGTTCTATTTTGCATATATATAGAAGTAAATTACAAATCTCTGTCACAAAAAATGGTGAACAACCCCTTTAAGCTCCATTCACTTCATTGAAACAGAGTTGCAAAGCCTGCACACAAACTGACAAGAGTGGTGCTGTCTTTGGAAGAAAGTTCCTAACGCTGGATAACCCCTTTAAAGAGTACAACTGTTCTATGGATATCCTTGCATTGAACATGTTTAAAGGGTGTACGGCCATATATTTAAAGAGTTTCTTTAATTCAAGACACACCTATGGGTCATTACCTTCATAACGCAGGTTACCCAAGTGCAATATGGCAGCCAGAAGCCGGGAGATCTCCCAGTTCTCGGTATCGGTAAACATCAGCACTTTCATGGCAGAACGAATGTTGGCATATTCCTTACTGTCATCTCTGCCGTCACACGTGGTGCATTTGCCCTGGAAAGAAAATTAGAACTTGTATGAAGAGAATGGTCTCATGGTAGGTGGGGGCCTTGTTATCTCCTGCACACTTATAAAGGAAGCCATGTGACCTCACCATACAGAGGTAGTTGTAGTCCGTTGCTTTGCCAAGACCCAGTTTCTTCTTCTGATCTGGAGGCATCCCCTTCAGCATACAGTAGAACACATGATAGTTCCGCTCATCTTGAGCCTGAAATGTACAAAATTACAAAGAGTTACATCCTGTATTATACCCCAGAGCTGCACTCACTATTCTGCTGGTGGGGTCACTGTGTACATACATTACATTACTGATCCTGAGTTACATCCAGTATTATAACCCAGAGCTGCACTCACTATTCTGCTGGTGGGGTCACTGTGTACATACATTACATTACTGATCCTGAGTTACATCCAGTATTATAACCCAGAGCTGCACTCACTATTCTGCTGGTGGGGTCACTGTGTACATACATTACATTACTGATCCTGAGTTACATCCTGTAGATCTTTTATTTAAAAATATAAAACATAACAACAAACCAATAATATAAATAAGATAACTGGGGGGCGGGGCCTGGCTATGGAGGAGTGAGGACGCGTGTGTTCAGAGCTCCTGCCCGGTCTCCTCACAAACCCACCTAACACAGATCCCAGAACGACCACCTGCCTTCTGGAACGATGAGGGGGAAGCAGAACACCAGGAAGCACCCCTCCACTGCTCCGGTGCCGGCTAATCAAGACATCACCAGCTTCTTTCCCTCTCGGGGTTCGCAGCCGCCTCCTGCAGTAATGGCGCCGCCAGCCGCCCTAACCGGATTACCTGCTCCGGCCGCAGCACCTCACCCCGAGGCCGGGGGTTCACAGCCCGTCTCCGGTACAGCCGGAACACCCGCTGGCAGACTGGAGGCCGTACGGACACTGCGATCGGCTCCGGTAGGCACTTTAGCCCCCATAGCCTCCTCCCCACGTGGCGCGGCCGCCATCTTGCCCGCACTATCCTCTGGGGACCCGGCTCCCCCCCCGGCACAATCTGACGCCATCACGCCTCTCCCACCTTCCCCGGGCCACCAGATGAACGTTGGGGGTGAGTGCGTGCGGTGGGCCTCGGACGATGAGGATTATCCCCCCCTCCGGCCTGCACAACCAGCATTCACAGGGGCCACCTATGCTAGCGTGGTTAGGGCCCAGGTGCACGCCACAGAAGGTGAGGGTGTATTGATACTCAGCCAGTGCTCTGGGCTGTCTGCGGACGTTGCCGCCGAGGAGAATAACTGGGCCCCTCACAATATCCCTCAGGGAGCAGCAGGGGACTCCACAGCCCCGCAAGGGCAGGTTATCCCCCCTATGCCCCACTCAGTGGATGGATTATTGTTCCCTAGGCCGCAGGCCTCTATCTCCTCCTCTCCGCTGCGCTCTGCATCTTCAGTGGAAAGCGTTCTGACACCCCCTCCGGAGTGTAGCCAGGAACTCTTTGGTGACCAGGAGGACCAGGTCCTGTTGTTAGACGTCCTGGTGGGGGACCGTTGCCCTTCTCTGCCTGTTTCCCCCCTCATCCCCCCTGATATGACTGCTCGGGCAGGGGCACAGGTACCAGGACAGGCCTGTCCGTCTCAGATGGAGACTTCTTTCCTGGATGTCCTCAGGGAATTAAAGGACCTCCGGGCTCACCTACACACCATTCCTACGAAGAATGATATGGAGGCGTTTGTTACTCGCCTTGAGACTTCTTGCAGGGCTGATATTACTACCTTACGGACTGACGTCCAGCTTCTTGAGCAACAGGTGACCGCTAATGTCAACGTGACGGATGCATTATCCACTAGAGCCACTGACCACGACCACCTCCTTTCTGAACACTCTTACCAATTACAACTCCTCTACGATGCCCTGGACGATCTGGAGAACAGGGGGCGTCGGAATAATTTGAGAGTGCGGGGTTTACCTGAGTCGGTTGCGCCACGAGACCTGGACTCTACCTTGCAATCTCTCTTCAACTTTGTTCTAGGCGCTCCACCGGACGCACGGTTGGAATTGGACAGAGCCCACAGATCCTTAGGGCCCCGGTCCTCCGACCCGGCTAACCCTAGGGATGTCATATGTAGAGTGCACCGTTATCAGCAGAAGGAGGCTATCCTATTCAAATTGAGAGATGCGGGTCCTATTCGGTATGATGGCCGGGACATACAAATACTCCCTGATCTCTCCCGCCTCACCTTACAAAAACGCAGAGCGTTCCGCCCCCTGTTGGAGGTTCTTCGCAGCCGCAATATTGCCTACTCTTGGGGATTCCCGTTTCGTCTACAGGTGCGGAGAGATGGTCGGGGTCTCTCTCTAAGCCATCCCCGAGACTTATTACGCTTTCGGGAAGCCCTTGATCTTCCAGAGATCACGATCCAGGATTGGCCGGAACTCCCCACTGGCCCTCCGATCGCCCTTCCGCCGCGGCCGCAGCGGTCCTCGAGGAGAAGAAGAGGTGGCACCAGGAGGAACACCCACCCTCCGCAACAGAGGGGTCCTACCTCTTCTCCGAGACAAAGTCCTCCCTCGGCTTAGTTGTCTTATATTTGTGCCTTAAGTCTTTTCACTAACTGTCTACGCCCCCCCCCCATACGTTATGCCCTTGGCTAGACTCACGGTTAGGTTCTGGTTATGTATCTATTCTGTGGTATCTATTTTATGCTGACGCTCCCTCTTCCACGTGCCGACCCCCTACATATATAGCTTGTAGAGTATGCCTTCAGGGCCTCCCGCATTTGGGATAGTCTGGGTGTGGGGTCTGGCGCCTGGACGAGGGTATCGTCACCACCATGTTTTTGTTTTATTACAATTTGTCATCTGCCAAGGGGACTATTTGTCATACTATGCAGTTTAGAGGGGGGGGGGGGGACTGGAGTACTGTTATAGGGTTTTAGGTTGGTCGTTCTTTCACGTTATGACATTGGGTTATGGGGGACCGGGGGGAGCACTCCCACCTGGTCAGTCCCGTTCTTACAGGGATCCGTACCTCTAGGGTACACGAGTAGTTTGGTTCCACTCTACCTTCCCCCTCTGTGGAGCTTACCCTCCTCCTGTTTGGGTTTTTCCACTTGCTTTTATTTCTTCCCCCTTTCCCCCCTCCCTTCCCTCACTTTTTCTCCCTGCTTTTCCTCGTCTCTGTTCCCCCCTTCCTTTCCTAGCTACCCCCCATCCTTTCCTCTCACTTTACCCTTCCTCAGCCCTCCCCTTGCCCTGACCAGGGATGTCGACCTTAAATATTTGTTCACTAAATGTACGGGGATTCAATACACCCCAGAAGAGGTCACAAATACTGTATCATATGCATAAAAAGAAAATGCAGGTAATACTGTTACAGGAAACTCACTTTAAAAGTCAGCACGTTCCAGCCATTAGGGATAAATACTACACCCAATGGTACCATAGCCCGAATCCGGATGCCCGGGCTCGGGGGGTCTCCATCGCCCTACATAGATCTTTGCCAGGTACCATCCTTGACTCCCGCATAGATGAACAAGGGAGATATTTGATCCTAAAACTGAAGATAGGCTCTGTCACATACACGATTGCCAACTGGTATTCTCCCAACCTGAACCAGACTATTGCCTGTCGTGCCTTTCTAACCGTTCTTTCTCAATTCACAGAGGGGATTCTGCTCATTGGAGGAGACTTCAATCTCCCCTTGGATCCGATTATGGACACGTCTGCTGGTAGGTGCGCTGTCCCCCCACGACGGCTACGCGCTCTTAAACGCGATCTGCATGGACTTCAGTTGGTGGACGTATGGCGCGCTCTGCATCCCCAAGGTAGAGATTATACATACTACTCCCCTTCGCACATGTCCTATAGTCGCATAGACTATTTCCTGATTAGCCAGCATGCCCTGACCTGGCAACCATCCGCTTCTGTGGGCGACATTCTATTTTCCGACCATGCCCCCATCTATCTTTCTCTTTCACTCCCTAATCATATCAACCCTTCTTGGTCCTGGAAGCTTAATGAACACCTCCTGAAAGACCTGGCCTGTGTGGCTGACATTGAAAAGACCATTGCATCTTTTCTCCACACACACGCCTCTGACTCCACTCCACTTCCCACACAGTGGGAGGCTATGAAATGCGTTTTGCGCGGCACATTCATAAAGCATGGCACAAGACTGAAGCGCGATAAGGCCTCTAAAATTGCCTCCCTTCTCCAACGTATACATACGTTGGAAACTTCACATAAACGCACACTTTCCTCCACCACTTATGCGGAACTGGTCAAACTGAAAGACGATTTGAAGGCACTTCTAGATCAGAAATATACCTACCAACGTCTGCAGTATCGCCGCTTTCTTTATGACCACTCCGATAAGTGTGGACGTCCATTAGCTCGCCTCATACATCCGTGGCAGGGACATGCCTACATACCGCGTATCCAACGACCCGATGGTACGGACTCCCAAAACCTGGCAGATATTCTTAGTGCTTTCCACGCCTACTATTCTCAGCTCTATAACATTTCCCCCACCCATGTAGCTACGGATGTGGTCTCCCCTGATATTCAGGACTATATCTCTGACACGGCCCTACCTGTGCTGAACTCAGAGGAGGTGGAGACACTAGAGGAGGACATATCGGAGCAGGAAATACGGTTTGCCATTAAGAACACCCCAGCCGGTAAATGCCCTGGCCCTGACGGATTCACCCCCTCCTTTTACAAAACCTTTAGTAGTCTTCTCACTCCCTTTATGATGAAAGTATTCAATTCTGTCTCGGATGGCTCTTGTTGGGTGCCTCAATCCCTGGAGGCTCATATTAGTGTCTTGCCTAAACCGGGTAAGGACCACACACAGGTTACCAATTACAGACCCATATCGCTTATTAATGTCGATATTAAATTGTTCTCCAAAACCTTAGCCAACCGCCTGACACCGCTCTTGCCTGGGATTACGCACACGGACCAAGTTGGATTTGTACAGGGGCGGGAGGCGAGGGACAACACCAACAAGATTCTGGCTCTCATAGCAAAGGCCAAATCCCGGGCCTTACCATTCTGCCTCCTCTCGGTAGACGCAGAGAAGGCCTTTGATCGGGTTCATTGGGGTTTTCTCCAGGCCGCTTTGCGGCAGGTTGGTGTTGGCCCTCGCTTCCTCAGCAGAATCCTGTCGTTGTACGCGGGTCCCACGGCGAGAGTGCGGGTCAATGGGGCATTATCTGCTCCTATTTCTGTATCCAACGGCACAAGACAGGGGTGCCCTTTATCCCCCCTCCTGTATGTTTTGGTTATGGAGCACCTAGCGACAGCCATACGAGACAACCCTAGCATCCACGGGCTCTCGCTGCAGGGGACCCAGTATAAGGCCGCCCTATATGCAGATGACCTCCTCCTGTGTGTTACCCAACCTCATGTCTCCTTCCCGTCTATTATTTCTGAGTTCCAACGTTTTAGTAAGGTGTCTAACTTTAAGGTAAACTACACAAAATCTGAAGTGCTGAACATTTCCCTCCCTACCAATACTGCCTCCTCCATCGCGCAAAATTTCCCCTTTAAATGGCGCAGGGACCATCTCACTTACCTTGGAGTAAATGTGTCTGCTGACCTTTCCCGCCTGTATTCTCTTAACTACCAACCCCTCTTAGTCCGCACACTAAGGGACCTCCTGACTTATAATAAGAGACCCCTATCCTGGTTTGGTAGAATCAATGTCATAAAAATGGACATCCTTCCCAGGTTCCTATACATATTCCAGACTATCCCTATCATGCCTCCCGCCATTTTTTTTCGCCAACTGCGTACAGCATTCCTCAAGTTTATCTGGAACAGTTCACGCCCAAGGATCAAATATGCCACACTGTCTAGGCATAAGTCGGACGGGGGGGTGGGATTACCCGACCTTCGCATGTATCACAGGGCTGCGGTCCTTCAGCGCCTGCTGGATTGGAGGTACAATGCTGCTTCAAAGCAATGGGTCAGGCTTGATCAACAAGAGGTCCCTTACCCCCTGTCTAATGTCTCTTGGCTCCCCCTTTCCGTCCCCTCCCCGTTCTCTGCGGACTCCCTCTTACCGAGGGTGGCGGTTACCCTATGGCGTCGTCTGGTACGTAGTAACATTTTGTCCAGACCCTTCAGCCCGCTCACTCCTTTATTCCATAATCCTGACTTCCCCCCGGCGTACAGGAAGGACACGTTTTTGCTCTGGAAGGCCAGGGACAACCCTAGCCTTGGAGTAGTGCTTGAGGGCAACCCCCTACCCCCCCTTGGGGATTTGCAGACGCGTGCCGGTTCCACCAACCTATCTTGGCTCGAATATTCTCAGCTTAGCTCGTACCTTGGCCCTCGTGGGGGCCACAGCTCTGTATCTTCTACCCCTACTTCCTTTGAATCCCTGTTCCTTTTGGACTCTCCTCCTGAGCACTCCATCTCTGTGATATACCGCCTCCTTCAGCAGGACGGGGAGGATGACCCCCCTGCGTTCTGGGCCGCATGGGAGAAGGACTTGTCGGCCATAATCACCCCAGAGGACAGGCTGAAAGCATGCATCTTTACACATAAATTGTCCACGGCTTGTTCCCCTCAGGAACGGAACTACAAAGTTCTTTCCCGATGGTACCGGGTCCCAACCAGAGTTCATTCCATGATACCGTCTGTGTCAGACCTTTGTTGGCGGTGCAGCAATGAGAAGGGCACTATGCTACACGTATGGTGGGGGTGTGACAGGCTAACCTCGTTCTGGTCAGGTGTCTTTGATGCTTACCGGGCGATCTCGGGGCACTCGGCACCTAGGACGCCTCAAGTGGCGCTTCTCTCTATACTCCCCGGTGCTATAGGCCGACAGAAAAAGAGTATCCTGCGTTTCTGTCTGTCTGCAGCACGGACAGTTATTCCTCGCCATTGGCGCTCCACGCAGGTCCCTACCCTGGCGGAGTGGCAGGCCGAAATGTCACACCTTCATCGTATGGAGGAATTGTCTGCTGAAGCCTCGGGATGCAACAAACGATATAAGACGGTATGGTTGTCCTGGCTGTTGTTTCGGGATTCTCCCGCCTTTCAGGCACTGTTTTCTGATGGGGTACCTCCTGAGATGCCTATTTAGTTATCCACCGCTCTCTCCCCCGTGGGGAGGTGGCCCCCTTGGTCAGGGCAAATACCCCTCCCCCCCCCCCCCTTCCCGTCTTCCCTTCCTTGCCTTCCCTGTTCACCCCTCTAATGGTACATTTCTCTTTGTACCTCTAATGTTCTCCGTTTCTGATAAGTTTTTTCGCTGGAAGCTGGAATGTTTTTGTTATATGGGATGCTCCTCTTGTGTGTCGCAGTTCTCAGCGTTCAGTTGTTATGGGGGCTATGGGACTCATTGGATGTGTGCCTACCCCTTGGGCATATCACTACATATGGACGCTATGCAGTTTTGAGTGAGCCCCTATCACTCCGTCTATTACCTTCCGCGAATTTGGGTTTATTGTGCTATGTAAACTTTGAGTCTTATGTCTGTTGAGTAAGACTCTTCTTTGTACCTATATTTTATTTTATGTTTTATTGAAAAATGTTGAATAAAAACTGATTATACATAAATAAGATAACTGTACAATATATACAAGTCCATAAAAGTCCATAAACGTATTGGCTGGTCCAGCCTCACACTCACCAAACGCACTGCTGTATTATCCCCCACACGTGCAAACTAGATTTTCCCACAAACACCACAATAATAACACTATAAAACTTAACTTAACTAACAATAACTAACATAACTGTACACTAACCCCCTGGTCCGGTTGCGTTCCACAAAATTAATAAATAAATAAATAAATAAATAAATAAATGCACAAATAAATACATAAATGAATATATACATAGATCCCTACACCGAACACGAAAACATTTTTATAATTTTTTTTTTTGGGGCCCTGAGCTGGTCCCGCATCCCATGCCCCCAGTACATGATAACAGACGTCCATGAACCAGCCCAGGATTTTCTGTTTATACCAATGTCCCCAGAAACCCCCTCCCCCCATATAACCCACCACCCAACCTAACACTAAACCCCAACCCCAGGTGGAGACAAAAATATGCAAACTATATACACAAATAAACACACTAATAATATACACACTAATAATATACACACTAATAATATACACAAACATACACAGTAAACCATATTGGGGCTTCTCAGCCCCACACACAACCCGAAAGCCCAAGTTCAGTACCTGCAAGCCCTATATTCCTATACAGCTACAGCACAAAACAAAAGACTAAGGTGCCAGCATCAGCCCACCACCAGGAGAGGAGACGCAGGCTAAGGAACCTTATAGGCAAAGCCCCTCCAAAGACAAGAGGCCCTACCAGCCCCCAGCCTCTCGTACTCCAGAGAGCGCACCTTCACCAGGTCACCGAGTGTGCCCCTAACCACCTCATCCACAGGGAGGATTTTACGTTGCGTCGACACTAAACACCGTGCACTCCACGTGTGGTACCTGACCACTATGCTGACTAGGAATAAAGTGCTCCGGTCCCAGCCACCAAGGTTTCTGAATGCTCCATAGGCCCATTCCGCATAGGAGAGACGGGCCAACCTGGGCCACCCGATGGAAGCGCCCACCCTGTTGTAAACCTCTGTATTAAAGGGACAATGAAGCAGAAAATGCTCCATGCTTTCCAGTATGCCTCCACACTCCTCCCGGGGACATCCCGATCCTCAGAGCTCCTGCACTTCAGATTGTCCCTCACATACAGTTTCCCATGGAAGCAGCGCCAAGCCAAGTCCCAAAACTTCAAGGGGATCCTGATGGAATTCAATAGGCCCAAACCAACCTCCAGATCCCGGCTTGGGCAATCCTTGAGCGCCAGCGGTTTTTGGAAATGGGATGACAGGACCCTATTGTCAAGGAATTTCCTCGACAGAGTCCTAATCTCCCACATCCCCAAACCCCACGACGAATGACCTTCAGAACCAGGGTAGCATAAGCCGGAAGATGCCCATGTGGTGTGCGGAGATCCTTCACTTGCCCTCCTGTCTCCCATTCCTGGAACAAAGGCCGAAACCATCCCCTACAGGAGAATACCCACGGAGGAGCCCTCTCTTTCCAGAGGTTTGAAATGTTGGTCTTAAGAAAGGTATTCACAAGGAACACCACGGGGTTGACCATACACAACCCCCCTTGTCTCCTCGTACGGTAACTTTTTTTTTGAGAAAACAAAATTAAACAGTGGTCGGAGAACTCCACCTCGACAACGGACACCGCTGAAGAGACGGCTTCCTCCTTTAAATAAAACCTGTCTATCCTGGACCTACAACTACCCCTATGATAGGTGAATCCCGCGTGGCCTGGTGTATGCCGGATGTGGACATCCACCAGGCGAGCCTCACTAGCTATACTATTCAGGGCGACGCCATCATAAGTCAGCTTGTCTCTGGAACCTCCCCTATCCTGGGGCCTTGTGACAGCATTGAAGTCCCCTCCAAAGACCACCTGCTGACTTGCTGACCTGCTGATCCTCATAAAGAGACACTTCCGATCCCACTTGGACTGTGGACCATAGATGTTAATAAGGCGAAGTTCTTGTCCCTTCATGAGGACATCTAGAATCAGGCACCTCCCCATTTCTAACTCAATAACCCGTCGGCATTCTACCGGTGCGGCAAAAAGGACCGCCACCCCGCTATACGGCTCGGCCGCAAGAGACCAGTAGGAGGGCCCATTCCTCCATTCCCTTCTGGCTTTAAATATAGATGACATGTCTGTTAGCCTGGTCTCCTGCAAAAAGAAAATGTCAGCATTAACATGGGCAAAATAATCATAGGCCGCAAATCTAGCCGTATCTGACTTAATGCTGGCTACATTAATGGAAGCCAGCGTCAACGGAGAGGGTGCCGCCATCATGGGTGATTGAGTTCGATGGCTTTCTTCTTCCCACCCCCCTTCTTACCCTACTCACACTCCACGTCAGAAGAACTCTTAACCCTTTTTAGTGATACTGAAGTGTCCATTTCACTAGGCTTATCAATATTACCGTCCTCGTCCCCAGATTCTGGGCCAGTCCCCTCCCCTGAGGACATAACCTCCCCAGGAGAAAAAGACTTGGCGCCCCCTGGAGGCTTTGCCGCCACCTTCAGAACCTCACCCTCAGCTTCCTCCTCTAGAGAGGCAGAGATGTCTTCAAGGGCTTGGAACTGATTGGAAAGACCGATCAGAGGGGAGCAAGTCTCACCTTCCTTTGGCACCTGGACCAGGGTAGGAGAAGATCTCAAATCTCCCTTTTTTTTACTTGTACCCCGCTTACGTTTCTTCTCCTGCCATCCCTGCCCATCATCCTCATTCGCGCTCCCACACTCGGACGACTCAGGGGTGACAGCACCTTCCTCTCTACGCAACCTCCTGACCTCCTCATTCAGTTCATCATCCCTAAGGGCCTCAGCAGCATGACTGGCCTCTGGGACAGGACCAGAGGTTCTCCCAGTAACTTGGGATTCCCCCATGGCCCTCTCCTTTTGGCGCTTATCAAGACGTCTCAGTCTCGCTGGTGTCGCCTTCTTGCTATTCCTCACTGGCCCCTCAGCTCCTCCACCTCTGCTAGTCCCCTCCCCAGCAGATTCCAGCTCACGGCCTTTACCCGCCGGGGCCAAGACTGCATTGGCAAAGGAACGAGGACAACGACTGAAAGGGTGACCTAAGTCCCCACACAGGTGACACCTAATCTCCGCACAAGATGCAGCATGATGGCCTACACCCCCACACAAGGAACATTTCTGTACCGTACAGTTGGCACTGAAGTGTGTGGGGTCGCCGCACCTGTGACAGAGCTTCGGCTGACCCTGGTAGAAGATCTGGATACGATCTCTCCCGAGGAAGGCAGAAGATGGAATATGGGTAACCGTATTTCCTGAACGTCTGAGTTTTACCACAAACGTCCAGGCCCCTGATCAGATGCCAAACTCATCCCTATTTTTTTGTGGAATACCAATGACCTCACCGTACCGCCCTAACCATGTCATGATATCCACACAAGAGATTGACTCATTACGGGTCAAAACGGTCACTCTCTTGACTTCATTTTGGCGAGACAATGCCTGCACGGCAAAGTCCCGCCAGCCAGGCTCGTCCTTTATCAATTCATAGTTCGACCAGAAAAGCTCAAGCCCCTCCGGCCGAACAAAACTGATATCGAACTCGGGTGTACCATGAGGATGTATCAAAGCATAGATGTCAGTTGCCTTGAAGCTCATCTTCAGCAGGAGCTCAACCACCTTGGTCCTTGACGGACATGTATCACTGCCCCTCCACCGAAGACGAACCACATTCCTACGGAAACCATCCTGCCCGGCTGTTGGAAGGGACCAAATGGTGTCCCCTCCTCTTTGTTCTCGGAAGGCAGCAAGGCCATGCCTTTCTATCCAGTAGGATAGATCAACCTCTCTTCCCTCTACATTGATCGATCTTTCCCCCTTCTTAAGAGCCTCCAGGAAACGCCGTTGCAACATGCCGTCCCCAGAGCCTGGAGATGAGGAGGGAATTCTACCTCACCCAGCAGCAACCCCTGCATAACTTTTCCTAGGGGCCATCACTGCTGGGGGTGCAACCGGACCAGTCCCTGCCCCTACACCACCATCACCACCTCCCCCAATAGCATTGTCTCTAGTAACTACCCCAATCCCCCCCATAACATCACCACCACCTTCAATGACATTGTCCCCAGTAACATTACCACCACCTGCAATAACATTTTCCCCGATCACATCATTCCCACCCCCAATAACAACATCACCACCCCCCATAACAACATCACTTCCCCCCCCCCTAATAACACTGCTCCTGGTCACCCCACAATCCATCACTTCATCATTCATACACCCCGCACCCCCATCCCCTCCCTCATTCACACTGGCTGGACCAGCAGCAGATGCAGCACAGGATGATAATGATGAGTCTTTTGTTCTTGCTATCATTTTTGCCTCAGCATCCCGGGGCACTAGAGTTGGGACAGCCTCCGCTGGCCCTTTAACCCCTTAAGGACAGAGCCAATTTCGATTTTTGCGTTTTAGTTTTTTCCTCCTTGTGCTTAAAAGGCCATAGCACTTGCATTTTTCCACCTAGAGACCCACATGAGCCCTTATTTTTTGCGTCACTAATTGTACTTTGCAATGACAGGCTGAATTTTTGCATAAAGTACACTGCGAAACCAGAAAAAAATTCAAAGTGTGGTGAAATTGAAAAAAAAAGCATTTCGTTTATTTGGGGGAAACGTGTTTTTACGCCATTCGCCCTGGGGTAAAACTGACTTGTTATATATGTTGCTCAAGTCGTTACGATTAAAACGATATATAACACGTATAACTTATATTGTATCTGATGGCCTGTAAAAAATTTAAACCATTGTCAACAAATATACGTCACTTAAAATCGCTCCATTCCCAGGCTTATAGCACTTTTATCCTTTGGTCTATGGGGCTGTGTGAGGTGTCATTTTTTGCGTCATGATGTGTTCTTTCTATTGGTACCTTGATTGTGCATATATGACTTTTTGATCGCTTTTTATTACAATTTTTCTGGATTTGATGCGACCAAAAATGCGCAATTTTGCACTTTGGGATTTTTTTGCGCTGACACCATTTACCGTGCGAGATCAGGAATGTGATTAATTAATAGTTCGGGCGATTACGCACGCGGCGATAGCAAACATGTTTGTTTATTTATTTATTTATTTACTTTTATTTATAACCTGGGAAAAGGGGGGTGATTCAGACTTTTATTAGGGGAGGGGGCTTTTTACTGTTAACAACATTTTTTTTTTAACTTTTACACTTATACTAGAAGCCCCCCTGGGGTTAGGGTTATTCCCCCTAGGGACTTCTAGTATAAGTGCTTTGATCTCTCATAGAGATCTCTGCAGCATAGATATGCTGCAGAGATCCATGAGATAGGCACTCGTTTACTTCCGGCTGCTGCAGCCGGAAGTAAACGAGTGCAGAGCCGGGGACGGCGCCATCTTGGAGCGGTCCCCGGCCGGCTTCAGAAACGGAGATCGCTCCTCCGGGATAACATCCCGGGGGAGTGATCTCCGCCACTAGACACCAGGGAACAGCTGAATCCGGTAATCGGATGCAGCTGTCATGTTTGACAGCTGCATCTGATTACTGTATTAGCGGGCACGGCGATCGGACCGTGCCCGCTAATACCTATGGTCCCGGGCTACAAGCGGCACCGGGGACCGCCGCGGTTCAGAGCGGGGTCGCCGCGCGACCCCGCTCTGAACGTCCTTACCGGCATCAAGGCGTAAGTATACGCCAGATGTCGTTAAGGGGTTAAGGGACCTGACAGCTTGCTTGCCCGGTCTAGAGGCCATCCCAACTCTGTTCTTTTTAGTGCCCTCCGCCTCATCAGCAGTGTCTTTAGCATTGTCCAAGTGCCGCTGATCAGTGGGATCAGCGGCGCCAATACAAAACAAAATTTCCCTTTTTGCAGTTTTTATTTGGCCAGTCTTATTGGGAGCGTCTGGAGCCACCGCAACTACCTCCGGCACTGGGTCACCCCCCCCCTCCCACAGGGGAGCGAACTACAGCACCGGAATCTGCCTTTTTGCCCACCGCTGGGCCACCCTCACTGTCCAGCCGTTTGGCCAATGCCTTCTCTGCTCCATCCCTGCTACTACAAACAAGGCTGGAGTTCAGCGCCCTTTTAGTATCTGTATTCTCCCCGCACCTTTGCACCGAGTCCACTACAGAACACGGGCTGGGCTGGGTAACGGGGCTCGCACAATGAACCGACCCTGCAGCCGGCTCAGGGGTCTCAGGGAGGGGGGTGCAGATGTAACTCACCACTTCTTGCTGCTTTGCCTTGGTCTTTCCCTTCTTGCCCCCAGGTGCCTCCTCTGGGAGTTCATCTCCAAACACAAAGTTCTGAGGGCAGACTGGGGACTCGATCATCCTGATCTGGGCCATGAGCGCCCCTCCCTGGCCACTGCTGTCACTGTCCTCCCCTGAGTCGGCAGGTGTTACGACTGGCTGCTGTGCAGGGGGCCCACTGTACGGAGCCTGCTGGTGTTGCTGCAGGCTGCCAGGTGGGTCTGGCTGTTGGTCTTCATCCATCTCATCGGCAGTGTCATCATCATCATCATCCACCTGGCTCTCAGGTTGCAGCCCCATCAACCCTCTCTCTCTGTTATCAGCCATCTCCCGGAAACGGTCATCATTTATACGTTTTTCCTTAAATCCACCACTCATCTCCCGTATCTCTGATTTCCTCTCCTCCAAATCTCTTACTTCACCTTCAAGTCTCTTTACCTCCACCTGGATCTCAGACTTCTTCCTCTTTGTAGCCTGGTTGGCTCTGGCACGGGCGTAGCGCAGTTCCTCCCGGAGCCTCCTCAGAGACTTGCTGGCTTCTTCATACTCACGGAGGTGGCTCATGGTGGAGAGAGACTCCCGGGCCCTCTGCACTCCCCAGCCTTCCTCACCGAGGTCGGCTTCACCCCCGTGAGCACTCAGCTTTCTCCCAGAAGTACCTGGCTTTCTGCTGGTGGCACTCTGCTTTCCTGAGGTAGATTCTTCCTTTTTGGAAACCTTTCGGCTTCTTCGGTTGTCCACAGCCTCAGTGGGGAGAGTAGGAATGGAATTACTGCGAGTCTGCGACTCCTGGTGGAACGAGTCATCCCCGAATCTTCAGGTGTACAGGCCGCTTGCTGGCTTCTCCTGCTCCCCGGCGGCCTACCACGGGAAACAGAAGCCTGGACCTCGCCTCCCTCGCTCATGCCTGGAAACCCGCTCCCTCCCTGGGGAGGAGAGAGCAGGCCCAGGGGCAGATCTTGCTTGCTTGGAGCTCAGGAGCAGCAGACTCGCACAGCCTCACAGAGCAGGACCACACCCAAAACTAATTGGAGCTGCAATCACCACTCCAGAGCTGCACTTGCTATTCTGCTGGTGGGGTCACTGTGTACATACATTACATTACTGATCCTGAGTTACATCCTGTATTATACTCTAGAGCTGCACTCACTATTCTGCTGGTGAGGTCACTGTGTACATACATTACATTAATGATCCTGAGTTATATCCTGTTTTATACTCCAGAGCTGCAGTCATTATTCTGCTGGTGGGGTCACTGTGTACATACATACATTATCAGTGATGTCTCTTACCTGTCTGCAGACACGAGACTTCTCCAGCAGATACTGCTCTATCTTCGCGCCCTCAATGGCTCCTTTTTTATTAAAATGAATATCAATGTATTTTCCAAACCGGCTGGAATTGTCGTTGCGAATTGTCTTGGCATTGCCAAACGCTGTAAGGGCATCAGTAACAGAGCAAAGGTCAAGATGACTAAATATACTATATACTATACTATATATATATATATATATATATATATATATATATATATATATTTTATTTATTTTTTTTTATTTATACTTTTTTTTACTATTATTTTTACTTATTTATATTTTACTGACCCTCTAGAATGGGATTGGCCTCCAGGACTTGTTGCTCTATCCACGAGTGCTGACCACTAATCGCCGCCAGAAACTGCAGGATCAGCTTGGTGCTCTCGGTTTTACCGGCACCAGATTCTCCGCTATAACAGATGACGCATCAATTAGCTCAGGGCTATAGAGAGTAACAACAATAAAGTAATACCAGCATATAACACTGCATGTGATAGCAACAACACTTACTTATTAAAATTTTTTCAGCCACCACTAGAGGGAGCTTATAAGCCTACTGCATACTTCTATATAGAATTCATTGGAAACAGTGAAGTAAGCTTCCCCTGGAGGCGTTGTGTAACTTCATGAGTATGCAGAGTTAAGTATTAAATAGTTTATCCATAGTTATAGTTTATTTGTTATGTGACCCAAAATCCAAAGACCCCATACCGAGAGTGTCGGGATTAGGGTCACGGGGAGTGTTTTTCTCACCTAATGATACAACACTGGTCCTTACTGTTTCGCTGCATGTTGAAGTAACAGTTGTCGGCTATGGCAAAGATGTGGGGGGGCATCTCTCCGATCTTTTTGTTGGTATACAGACGTATCTGGTCCGGAGTGTAGATGGGGAGCAGCTGGTAGGGGTTCACCGCCACTAAAATGGATCCAGTGTATGTCTGAAAGAGGAACGTAAAAGGTAAACAAGGGTCATATATGTTACCTATTATGACTATACATGCTTGATGGAGCAGTATAGTCCAAGTCTTATAATATATGGTACCATTATTTATATACATGTAATGTGGAATACGGGAATATACCAACCTGTACTGTGTTGTCATATATAGACCTGTACTTACTACAGGGTAGAAATAAGGGGTGCATAGGGAGTGGATACTTACCACCATGAATCCCAAATCTGTCAGACTCTTTAAGTCCAGCTGGGACAGTCAAGAAATGCTCTAATAACCACATACACCCTGTCCATTTTTTTACCCAGTTCCTCAGACAATCTAGTAAAAATCTGGACTGTATGGGAGGATCAGACTACACTGGGTTTATTTTGTAGTCTGTATCCATGGAGACACATAGGTCTGTATAAGAGCTGTATGCACAGAATGATAGGAGACTCAATGTTTAATATATAGGGCCCCTGCATACTGACAGACTATGCTGTCAATTCCTACTGGTTGGGGGTCCTCATTCTGAGTGTTGCTATGGGGCGGGAAGTGCCATTACATGCTCTACACAGAGTCAGGAACATCTTACATGCAAGACATGGATCATACCATGACATGACATAGGGCTATATAGCATGCACATGAGATGGAAGATGCAGCAGCTGACATGGCGGTGACCGGAGAACATGGCAGGGTAGTGAGATCCTAGCTCCACTATTACTGATAATGATCCCTTTTCCTGTGTGCACTCAGGCAGGTACTCCAAGATTGTGCAGCTCTGGGGTACAGAGGGATACGGGGTAGCACTAGGGGTAGTGTAATGTTCTTACCCATCTGCCCTCCAGCGCTGACTCTTCTTCCAAGCCATTTTCTGGCCATATGCTTTATAATACCATATGCCCGATCCTGCCAGACCTACTCAACTGTTTGACCCTGCCCCAGAGATCTAGTCTCATTATCTTACCTATCCCGGTATGTTTCATGCTGTCCCTCCATACACATGAACACTTAGCTTGCCAGAGCATCCATGTAGTTGTGGTGTCCCACCACTGGTGTTTCTCTTATGTACCTGTCTTAAAGTTCGCACTCAGGTTAAGTGGTGGATGAAGTATGCAGTTTCTCTACTAGGTGTCACTGTTCTGTGTATGTCTTATTTCTCATGCACAGCTGAAGGTAATGGGTTAAGTGTTTTTTGTCAAATGTTTTGTTCTGACCACTAGGAGGTTCTCTCTCTTTTCTGTCCTATCTTTTTCCTGCTCCTCTCTCTTAACCACACTCAGCCCCACCACTCACAGGAAGGTTTAGATAATACCCCTGTAGGAGGAGTTTGACTGGTTGAGGAAGTGGGTTCCGTTTAGTTTTGGTTTCTAGCGAGAGAGGACACACCAACCAGTCTCTGCAGAAGTTAAGCCAGGGCCTGGCTTCAGCCAGGACCCCTGACAGGGACCAGACATGAGTTAGTCATTGGAGGCCTGTGAGGACAGATGTGTGAGAGACCAGCTCAGTTAAAGATTTCTTTTATGAAAGCAGCTACGTTCGCCATGCATTGCTAAGCTACCATAGAGGAGAGCAGCCACATAGGAATACCCTAGCTCACGCTGCAAACTCCTCGAAAACGTGCAGGGCGATATCCTGTTAACAGAGGAATTGACCCCAATAAGAAAAAGATACCAGTATTGAGAAGGTCTATGTATCCTACTGCACAGTGCAGGTTGACTGGGAAAACTCGGTCACCTTGCTACACCCAGACAACCGTGCTACCCACCTAGAACGGGTTCTACGAAGCTAGGGGGCAGAAGGCGGTCAAACACAGGTCTAAACGTGAGTACGAGGATCACTTCAATACTCATATATTATATATATATATAATCTACACTACAGTTCTGGCAGAGTACAGGACCTACACTGGGCAAGGGCTCCTCTGGCAAACTCCTCTCCTGTTCTCTCTACCTTTACAAAGCACTACTACTACTTCTACCGAAGCTTCACTCTTTCAAGCAACTACTCCTACAGCACTCAGTCAGCATTTGAGTCTGGGTCAAGATTTTACTGTTTATCTGCCAAGTTCTACAGTAAACTATTATATTTTATTACAAAACGCACGAGGCTCTGCTTCTTCTGTCTGCACCTGCACCTATAAACACACTATTGGGTACACCTTGGGTTATTTTTCCCCTTTTTCCCGGGTGGGTCAACTACCACTCCAGGTTACTGTAACAAGAGCCCAAGGGACCCACCACAAACCCGGAGGTTACTGACCATATTGGGAGATAAATCGGCAAAATACATAAAGAGCGTCTCTCTCTCTGGAGGACCAGTTCTGTCCTACATTACACAGATCACCCATTGATGGGAATAGACACTGTGTAATACTTCATTTCCCCATGTGGTGGAGCCGCAGAGAAATAAAACACTTACTACTAGGCTTCCTACAGCTGATCGCTATGATCTGCTGATCTTTTTAGCATAAAAGGGATTGTCCACGTTGGACACGTACATCCCCAGTCTCTTCTATGCGTGCCAGGACCAGTATAGCAGATGGACATGATGGCTGGTTATACGGTATATACAACAAGCAGATGGCAGATGAGGTATAATGGTGGAATGGAGCCTTGATGGGGATGGCTACAGCGCCACCGTATACTCACCCGCCCGCCACAGTTAGTCTTAGGGAAGAAGAATAGATGATACAGTTATCAATCAGGTTATATACAGATCTGACCATGTAATATATAATCCAGGACACATCGATGGAGGGAGATCTACCAGGCCTTGTGCCGTCGCCCATAGCAACCAATCAGCTTTCATTGTTAAAACTTCCTGTGAAAAGTGATTGGCTGCCGTGGTAACCGTGATAAATCCCCCTCATAGTTTGATCAGTGCTTCTAGGTACTAGAAACCGTACACAAGCTGCTGTTGACGGATCTGTTATTCTGATTGATTCGTCCCATGGACCCCAAACACTCGTAGTCGCACTGATTGAGACCGTAGCAAGTAAGCAGCAGCACGATCTAATCACAGGGGCCGGATAAGGGACCCCATCAATTATAATAGATCCGTCAACAGCAGCTTGTTGACTGTTTTTCCCTGTAACGCTGGAAGATGGAGACTGAGACAATGGATGGGGTCCTCTCTCTCTCTCTCTCTCTCTCTCTCTCTCTATATATATATATATATATATATATATATATATATATATATATATATTGAGAGGCGGTGGCCTGGGTAACCCTAGTATTGCAGCGTGTCAGCATAAGTTATACCAGGTCACACCGCAGTCTCCTGGGGAACACGGCTCCTATTCTTATCATGAATTATTCAGGGCAGTGATGGGGTTAATTCTGCTCAAACAATGGCAGCCGCAACACACATTAATTGTTAATGCAGATCATGTAGACAGGAGGAGCGGGATCGGCCATAATGATCTGTCTCATATCTCCGCCGTGTATCGGTGTGACACCTTCCTGCACGGGAGCGCTAAATCCTAGTGGATACTGTTGTCACGTCATGGCTTGTACTCCAGTCACATCCAGAACTGCATTGAAAACTATGCTGGAAGATGCTTCCCTGGTGGTCTAGAGTACTAAAGGGATCTATGTCAGGTATCCTGGTGGTCTAGGGTACTGGAGAGATCTATGTCAGGTTCCCTGGTGGTCTAGGGTACTGGGGGGGATCTATGTCAGGTCCCCTGGTGGTCTAGGGTACTGGAGAGATCTATGTCAGGTCCCCTGGTAATCTAGAGTACTGGAGGGATCTATGTCAGGTCTCCTGGTGGTCTAGGGTACTGGAGAGATCTATGTCAGGTCTCCTGGTGGTCTTGGGTAATGAAGAGATCTATGTCAGGTCCCCTGGTGGTCTAGGGTACTGGAGGGATCTATGTCAGGTCTCTTAGTGGTCTAGGGTATTGGGGGGACTTATGTCAAGTCTCCTAGTGGTCTAGGGTATTGGGGGGACTTATGTCAGGTCCCCTGGTTGTCTAGGGTATTGGGGGACTTATGTCAGGTTTCCTGGTGGTCTAGGGTACTGGAGGGATCTATGTCAGGTCCCCTGCTGGTCTAGGGTACTGGAGGGATCTATGTCAGGTCCCCTGGTGGTCTAGGGTACTGGGGGATCTATGTCAGGTCCCCTGGTGGTCTAGGGTAAAGAAAGGAATCGTTCTGCTTCTCCAGTGGCCTTGGGTAGTATTCATATCTCCTGGTGTGGGGTGATTCACGTCTCCTTCCCTTGTGGTCTAAGGTAATGAATTCATGTCTTCTCTCCTGGTGGTCTAGGGTAGTGGAGGGATTTATGCCTCTTAAGGTAGAAGCAAGAATCATTTCCACCCCTCTGGTGGTCTAAAATAGTGTAAGGATTCATGTTTGCTTTTCTGGTGTCTATAGCAGAGGATGGAATCACTTATGCATCCCTGGCGGTCTAGGGTAGTGAAGGGATTCATGTCTGCTTCTCTGGTGGTATATTGCAGTAGAGGGAATTACATCTGCTTCCCTGGTGGTCTGAGGCAGTAGAGGGATTCATATCTCTTTCCCTGGTGGTCTAGGGTAGAGAAATGAATAGTTTCTGCATCCCTGGTGTTCTGGGGTAGTATTCATATCTGCTTCTCTTATGTTTAAACTGGTGGTGAGGTTCATACCTCCTTCCCTGGTGGTCCAAGCTACAGTCAAGAATCATTTCCCCACCTCTGGTGGTCTAAAATAGTGCGAAGATTCACGTTTGCATCCCTAATGGTAGAGGATGGAATCACGTATGCATCTCTGGTGATCTAGGAAACGGAGGGATTCACATCTGCTTCCCTGGTGGTCTAGAGTAGGGAATAATCCATGAATACTTCCCCAGTAGTCTGACACACTCCCTAACATAATACTGTAACTAAAAAACAGCAGGGGGCAGGTTCTATGCAACGGAGATAGTCAGCAAAATTCTGAATGCAGCTTTAGATGTGACTGGAGTATACATGCTGAAGCTCCACTTAAAGTGGTTGTTCACCGCTTTTTTCTTTTAAATTAACTGGTGCCAGAAAGTGCCAGAGACTTCTAATTCACTTCTATAAAAAAAAAAATCTTCCAGTACTTAACAGCTACTGAATGTCCTGCAGGAAGTGGTGTATTCTTTCCAGTCTGGAGAGCAGGAGAGGTTTTCTATGGGGATTTGCTGCTGCTCTGGACAGTTCCTGACATGGACAGAGGGGGCAGCAGAGAGCACTGTGTCAGACTGGAGAGAATACACCACTTCCTGCAGGACATGCAGCAGCACTACTGATTCAGCCTGATAAGAATAATCAGTGCAGTAACCCTTGCCCTGCTCCCTCCCTAGGATGTAGTTCTGGGATGGGGAACCTGCAGCAAAGCTACAACTCCCATCATGCCCTGGACAGGCTAAGCTGCGGGTTCCCCATAGCTGATGGCAGTGATGAGTAAGGACTATGGGGGGTATCCGCATCTGCAGACTCACGTAGATGAGGTGCTCCCTGTATCTGATGAGGAGGTTCCGCAGGATCCCGGCCTCATTGAGATCCCCCAGGCGGATCATGTCCTCCACCCCATGGATAGAGGTCGGGTGCATGGGTTTGATGTTGGTCGCATTCTGAGGAGATATCCAGTGTTCCTGTAAGGAAAATAGATCAATCATCAGTGATGGAGTCTTTCCTCCTACGCACTGTAGAATTATTAAAGGGGCACGCCGGCGAAAATATTGTCTTTCAAATCAACTGGTGTCAAAAAGTTATACAGAATTGTATTTTACTTCTATTTAAAAATCTCCAGTCCTCCAGTACTTATCAGCTGCTGTATGTCCTGCAGGAAGTGGTGTATTCTTTCCAGCCTGACACAGTGCTCTCTGCTGCCACCTCTGTCCATGTCAGGAACTGTCCAGAGCAGCAGCAAATCCCCATAGAAAACCTCTCCTGCTCTGGACAGTTCATTTGGAAAGAAAAAGATTTTGGCCGGAGTGCCCCTTTAAAGAACAAGTCACCATGACTAATAAAGCTGGATGACATCTAATGTGGCTGCTGACAGGTAAAATGGAAGGAAAAGACAAATCAATCATCTCTGCTTCCCTGGTGGTCTAGAGTAGGGGGCGGGAGATCATGTATGAAGAGTGATAGAGAGATTTATATCTACTTCCCTGGTGGTCTAGAGTAGGGGGGCGGGAGATCATGTATGAAGAGTGATAGAGAGATTTATATCTACTTCCCTGGTGGTCTAGAGTAGGGGGCGGGAGATCATGTATGAAGAGTGATAGAGAGATTTATATCTACTTCCCTGGTGGTCTAGAGTAGGGGGCGGGAGATCATGTATGAAGAGTGATAGAGAGATTTATATCTACTTCCCTGGTGGTCTAGAGTAGGGGGCGGGAGATCATGTATGAAGAGTGATAGAGAGATTTATATCTACTTCCCTGGTGGTCTAGAGTAGGGGGCAGGAGATCATGTATGAAGAGTGATAGAGAGATTTATATCTACTTCCCTGGTGGTCTAGAGTAGGGGGCGGGACATCATGTATGAAGAGTGATAGAGAGATTTATATCTACTTCCCTGGTGGTCTAGGGTAATGCAGGGATTTATGGTCTGCCTCCCTGGTGGTCCAAGATAGTTGAAGGTCTCATGTTTGTTTCCCTTGTGATCTAGGATATTTAAAGGAACACTCACAGCACAGATCTGCATATATGTGTGCCGCCATTTTCCTATTGCTGATCACTGAGCGGTGGGTACATACCGCCCATGCTGCTCTGTGATCCGCCATTTTCTTAAAAAAACGTTCCTTATCCCCCCGGCTGATCGAGTCACAAAGGTGTGTCAGAGCCCGCCCTGCAGTATCCCCTGGCCGCCTTCCCTGGCTGTCAATCATTCTGGAGGAGGCGGGTGGCAGCCTGCAAGATACTGCATCGCTGGAGTGCGGGGAGGCAGAGGCTGTGCATATCCTTTATGTATATCCTTTAAGGAATTTATGTCTGTCTCCCTGGTGGTCTAAGGTAGTAGTGGTGGGCATACAGCATGTGCAGCCAGTTCGGCTGCTCAGGGGCCCGGAGAGGGAGAGGGGCCCATCAGTGTCCAGCCACCTCACTGTTGTGCAGGGTAAGGATCAGAACAGAGGAGCAGGGCCTGCCAGTGTCCTGTACACAGAGGAGAGTGAGAAAGGACCTGATCACATGACCTGCAGGTCCTCAATGTTACCTTGTGAAGATCAGCTGGACTACAGAGAGGAGGAGGGGGAGGCCTGAGAGCTGTAAGTGCTGCATGTGTGTGTGTGTGTGTGTGTGTGTGTGTGTATGTATGTGTATGAGTGTGTGTGTGTATATATATATATATATATATATATATATATATATACATTTGTTAGTGTATCTACTGTACTGTATGTATGTATCTGTGTGTGTGTGTGTGTGTATGTCAGTATTGTCTGTGACAGTGGTGTATATGTGTGTGTTTGTGTATGTCTGCAGCGTCTCGAGTGATTGACAGGTTTTCTCCCAAAGATGTTCTGCAGCAGTTTCTATTAATGTTGTTAATGTGGTGATTGACAGATCTGCATATAAAGATGTTCTGCAGCAGATATTACTTATAGTTCCTATTACACTTGGGAGATGATTATCCTGTGTACGGTCTATTCATGGTGTATACATCTGCAGTAGTGTCATCACATCCCAGTGTATATGTGTGTATGTCAGTGGTGTATCTAGGTGAGTGGAGGGATTCATGTCTCCTTCCCTGGTGGTCTAGGGCAGTGGAGGGATTCATGTCTCCTTCCCTGGTGGTCTAGGGCAGTGGAGGGATTCATGTCTCCTTCCCTGGTGGTCTTGGGCAGTAGAGGGATTCATGTCTCCTTCCCTGGTGGTCTAGGTGAGTGGAAAGATTCATGTCTCCTTCCCTGGTGGTCTAGAGCAGTGGAGGGATTCATGTCTCCTTCCCTGGTGGTCTAGGTGAGTGGAAAGATTCATGTCTCCTTCCCTGGTGGTCTAGGGCAGTGGAGGGATTCATGTCTCCTTCCCTGGTGGTCTAGGTGAGTGGAAAGATTCATGTCTCCTTCCCTGGTGGTCTAGGGCAGTGGAGGGATTCATGTCTCCTTCCCTGGTGGTCTAGGTGAGTGGAAAGTTTCATGTCTCCTTCCCTGGTGGTCTAGGGCAGTGGAAGGATTTGTGTCTCCTACCCTGGTGGTCTAGGGCAGTGGAGGGATTATGTCTCCTTCCCTGGTGGTCTAGGGCAGTGGAGGGATTCATGTCTCCCTTCCTGGTGGTCTAGGGCAGTGGAGGGATTCATGTCTCCTTCCCTGGTGGTCTAGGGCAGTGGAGGGATTCATGTCTCCTTCCCTGGTGGTATAGGGCAGTGGAGGGATTCATGTCTCCTTCCCTGGTGCTCTAGGGCAGTGGAGGGATTCATGTCTCTTTCCCTGGTGGTCTAGGTGAGTAGGGGGGATTCATGTCTCATTCCCTGGTGGTCTAGGGCAGTAGAAGGATTCATGTCTCCTTCCCTGGTGGTCTAGGGCAGTGGAGGGATTCATGTCTCTTTCCCTGGTGGTCTAGGGCAGTGGAGGGATTCATGTCTCCTTCCCTGGTGGTCTAGGGCAGTAGAAGGATTCATGTCTCCTTCCCTGGTGGTCTAGGGCAGTAGAAGGATTCATGTCTCCTTCCCTGGTGGTATAGGGCAGTGGAGGGATTCATGTCTCCTTCCCTAGTGCTCTAGGGCAGTGGAGGGATTCATGTCTCTTTCCCTGGTGGTCTAGGTGAGTGGGGGGATTCATGTCTCATTTCCTGGTGGTCTAGGGCAGTAGAAGGATTCATGTCTCCTTCCCTGGTGGTCTAGGGCAGTGAGGGGATTCACGTCTCCTTCCCTGGTGGTCTAGGGCAGTGGAGGGATTCATATCTCCTTCCCTGGTGGTCTAGGGCAGTGGAGGGATTCATGTCTCTTTCCCTGGTGGTCTAGGGCAGTGGAGGGATTCATGTCTCCTTCCCTGGTGGTCTAGGGCAGTGGAGGGATTCATGTCTCCTTCCCTGGTGGTCTAGGGCAGTAGAGGGATTATGTCATTACCCTCCCCCACCCTGTGTGATCCCACTTACATTTCCTTCATCATCCAGGACCTGGATCTGACCGGAGTCACACAGCTTAACCACAGCTCCAACCGGAACATCAAACTCTCGACCCGTCTTGAGGTCCAACCAGACATAGTCGCCCTGAAAGAAGAGAACGAAACACGACTTATATTCTGCTCCTCAATGTGAACAGTCACCTTTTATATCAGGACCATGTAAGGAGGTCCTGGTGGTCCTCAGTGTATTATTTTCACCTTGGTCTATTATAGAAGACCAGTGTATGGCAGGGAGGTCCGAGCCCACCACATATGCACCTTGGTCTCATGAGGTGAATGAACAATCCTGCTAAAAGAGTGGTCTGGTTTCAGTACCCAGTTAGTAACTACAGGGAGATTGGTTACAAAGAGCGTCTCCAGCCTTGGAGGACCCATTTATTCCAATAACAGCTGTGTAATACCATGTTTCACCTGCGGGGGTGCTGCAGGGAAAGGGATCACTTGATGCAGGTTACCCCCACTGTTCCCTGATGGTCTCTGATGGTCCAGCACGAGGACATTGTGTGATCTGTATATTGTTGACTCTCTAAAATCACCACAAAAATAATATAATAATCTCTTTTATCACAAATCAATATAATATTATTTGTACTAATCTCATCCGAAACTATAGTGATGTCATCTGGATTAAATCACATGTAGATCACTAAATCACTGAACCCCCTGGGATGTAAATCACTGGATCCCCATGAAACGTAAAACACTAAGTCACTGGATCCCATGGAATGTAAATCACTGGATCCCCGTGGAATGTAAAACACTAAATCAGTGGATCCCTGTTGAATGTAAATCCCTGGATCCCCATGGAATATAAATCGCTGGATCCTCTGGAATGTAAAAACACTAAATCACTGGATACCCATGGAATATAAATCACTATATCACTGGATCACTGTGGAATGTAAATCACTGGATCCCCATGGAATGTACATAACTAAATTACTGGATCTCGTGGAATGTAAAACACTAAATCACTGCATCCTGTGGAATGTAAATCACTGGATCCCCATGGAATGTACATCACTATATCACTGGATCCCCATGGAATGTACATAACTAAATTACTGGATCTCGTGGAATGTAAAACACTAAATCACTGCATCCTGTGAAATGTAAATCACTGGATCCTGTGTGGAATGTAAAACACCAAATCACTGGATCCCTGAGGAATGTAAATCACTGGATCCCCGAGGAATGTAAATCACTGGATCCCTGTGGAATGTAAATCACTGGATCCCTGTGGAATGTAAATCACTAAATCATTGTAAATGTAAATCACTGGATCCCTGTGGAATGTAAAACACTAAATGACTGGATCCCCATGGAATATAAATAACTGGTTCCATGTGGAATGTAAATCACTAAATCATTTTAAATGTAAATCAGTGGATTGCTGTGAAATGAAATCACTGAATCACCAGGGACATGAGAGTAAAACACTAGATTACTAGAATCAGGACGCTAACCAATTACCGGGTAACTGGACAGGGAGAAAGTCTTGGCCACTAGGTGTCTCACTTCTCTGCAGTCTGCTGTCCACTGCCTGTTGTCAGAGGAGATTTGTCCTAGTAACAGCTAGATGAGGACAGATCATAGGAAGTGGAGGTGGGGCTTAGCATGTGCTCTGTGCAGGAGAGAGGGAGAGATCCTGTAAATCAAGGCTTCCTTCTCATCTCTGACCAATTATACAGCTCAGGGCAGCGGAACAATGAGATATTGATATTGAGGATGTATCCTCGCCATAGGTCATGACTAAAAAAGTCCTAGAAAACCCCTTTAAACTTCTGGATCAGCAGGGATTATAGAGTTAATGACTAGATAATCAGGTATAGGACTATTAAATCTCTGGATCACAACAAACAGAACACTAATCCAGTAAAGGACAGGGATCATACCGCTGAGTGAGTCACCCTCACAATGTTATGTGATTGCTGAGACCCAGGCACCGTACCAGTGAGTCACCAGGGAGGTGCTGATGCCTGGTACAGTACAAAAGTACAACAGTACCATACAGTGCCTACATAATAGTGCCACAGATACATATAGAACAGTACCGTACAGTGCCCACATCATAGTGCCACAGATACATATAGAACAGTACCGTACAGTGCCCACATAATAGTGCCATATATTAACTATATAACAGTACCGTACAGTGCCCACATAATAGTGCCACAGATACATATATAACAATACCGTACAGTGCCCACATAATAGTGCCACATATTAACTATATAACAGTACCATACAGTGCCCACATAATAGTGCCACAGATACATATATAACAGTACCGTACAGTGCCCACATAATAGTGCCATATATTAACTATATAACAGTACCATACAGTGCCCACATAATAGTGCCATATATTAACTATATAACAGTACTATACAGTGCCCACATAATAGTGCCACAGATACATATATAACAGTACCGTACAGTGCCCACATAATAGTGCCACATATTAACTATATAACAGTACCATACAGTGCCCACATAATAGTGCCATATATTAACTATATAACAGTACTATACAGTGCCCACATAATAGTGCCACAGATACATATATAACAGTACCGTACAGTGCCCACATAATAGTGCCATATATTAACTATATAACAGTACCATACAGTGCCCACATAATAGTGCCACAGATACATATATAACAGTACCGTACAGTGCCCACATAATAGTGCCATATATTAACTATATAACAGTACCATACAGTGCCCACATAATAGTGCCACAGATACATATATAACAGTACCGTACAGTGCCCACATAATAGTGCCATATATTAACTATATAACAGTACCATACAGTGCCCACATAATAGTGCCACAGATACATATATAACAGTACCGTACAGTGCCCACATAATAGTGCCACATATTAACTATATAACAGTACCGTACAGTGCCCACATAATAGTGCCACATGTTAACTATATAACAGTACTGCACAGTGCCCACATAATAGTGCCACATATTAACTATATAACAGTACCGTACAATGCCCACATAATAGTGCCACATATTAACTATATAACAGTACCGTACAGTGCCCACATAATAGTGCCACATATTAACTATATAACAGTACCGTACAGTGCCCACATAATAGTGCCACATATTAACTATATAACAGTACCGCACAGTGCCCACATAATAGTGCCACATATTAACTATATAACAGTACCGTACAGTGCCCACATAATAGTGCCACATATTAACTATATAACAGTACCGCACAGTGCCCACATAATAGTGCCACAGATACATATATAACAGTACTGTACAGTGCCCACATAATAGTGCCACATATTAACTATATAACAGTACCGTACAGTGCCCACATAATAGTGCCACAGATACATATATAACAGTACTGTACAGTGCCCACATAATAGTGCCACATATTAACTATATAACAGTACCGCACAGTGCCCACATAATAGTGCCACAGATACATATATAACAGTACTGTACAGTGCCCACATAATAGTGCCACATATTAACTATATAACAGTACCGCACAGTGCCCACATAATAGTGCCACAGATACATATATAACAGTACTGTACAGTGCCCACATAATAGTGCCACATATTAACTATATAACAGTACCGTACAGTGCCCACATATTAGTGCTACAGATATAATATATAACAGTACCGTACAGTGCCCACATTATAGTGCCACAGATTACATATATAACAGTACTGCACAGTGCCCACATATTAGTGCTACAGATATAATATATAACAGTACCATACAGTTCCCACATTATAGTGCCACAGATTACATATATAACAGTACTGTACAGTGCCCACATATTAGTGCTACAGATTACATATATAACAGTACTGTACAGTGCCCACATCATAGTGCCACATATTAACTATATAACAGTACTGCACAGTGCCCACATAATAGTGCTACAGATATAATATATAACAGTACCGTACAGTGCCCACATTATAGTGCCACAGATTAACTATATAACAGTACCGTACAGTGCCCACATAATAGTGCCACATATTAACTATATAACAGTACCGTACAGTGCCCACATATTAGTGCCACAGATTACATATTTAACAGTACCGTACAGTGCCCACATAGTGCTACAGATATACTATATAACAGTACCGTACAGTGCCCACATTATAGTGCCACAGATTACAACATATATAACAGTACTGTACAGTGCCCACATAATAGTGCCACATATTAACTAAATCAGTGATTTTCAACCTTTTTTGAGCCGCGGCACACTTTTTATACTTAAAAAATCCCGGGGCACACCACCAACCAAAATGGCAGAAAATGACACTAAAAAAGTATATATTATACATATAGTTAATAATATAGATTCGCAAATGTTTTTATACTAACTCAATGTGAAACCTGGGCCTGTTTTCTTCTCCCCCCTGTGCTTCTCTCCTGTGCTTCTCTCCACCATACTTCTCCCCCCTGTGCTTCTCTCCCCATGCTTCTTTCCACCATACTTCTCCCCCCTGCTTCTCTCCTGTGCTTCTCTCCCCCGTGCTTCTCTCCTGTGCTTCTCTCCCCCGTGCTTCTCTCCTGTGCTTCTCTCCACCATACTTCTCCCCCCTGCTTCTCTCCTGTGCTTCTCTCCACCATACTTCTCCCCCCTGCTTCTCTCCTGTGCTTCTCTCCCCCGTGCTTCTCTCCTGTGCTTCTCTCCCCCATGCTTCTCTCCCCCTGCTTCTCTCCTGTGCTTCTCTCCTGTGCTTCTCTCCACCATACTTCTCCCCCCTGCTTCTCTCCTGTGCTTCTCTCCCCCGTGCTTCTCTCCACCATACTTCTCCCCCCTGTGCTTCTCTCCCCATGCTTCTTTCCACCATACTTCTCCCCCCTGCTTCTCTCCTGTGCTTCTCTCCCCCGTGCTTCTCTCCACCAAACTTCTCTCCCCCCTGCTTCTCCCCCATCCCCAGGTTTCTCTCCCCCATTGTTTTATCCTGTTTCACAGGGGCACCATAGTTTGGGGAACTTTCTCCGCGGCACACCCGACCATGTGTCGCGGCACACTAGTGTGCCACGGCACACTGGTTGAAAATCACTGAACTATATAACAGTACCGTACAGTGCCCACATAATACTGCCACATATTAACTATATAACAGTACCGTACAGTGCCCACATATTAGTGCCACAGATTACATATATAACAGTACCATACAGTGCCCACATAATAGTGCCACATATTAACTATATAACAGTACCGCACAGTGCCCACATATTAGTGCTACAGATATAATATATAACAGTACCGTACAGTGCCCACATTATAGTGCCACAGATTAGATATATAACAGTACCATACAGTGCCCATATAGTAATGTTACAGCATGTCTATATTATAGTGCCCCACAGTAAATATATAACAGTACCATATAGTGTCTACATAACAGTATCCCACTTATAATTGCTACATATCAAATATGTACAACAGTGTCCCATAATAAATGCACAACAGTACCATCATATTCCTTCATAATAGCTCTACACGGTGCTAACATAGTAGTGCTGCACATTATTTATGAAATGCCATACAGTGCCCAAATAATAACAATATGCACCATGTGACATATCATTACCATGTAGTGCCTATATAATAGTACCCGACATTACATACATAACAGTACCCTACACTACCTGCAAAATAGTGCCACAGGTTAAATATATAATGGTACCATACAATACCTACATAAGGGTATGAGTAGGATAGTATATGATCTACAGTATATAAATGTTAGTGTCACAGATAGCAGTAGTATACAGTGCCTACACAATAGTGGCATGGATAGCAGTAGTATACAGTACCTACATATCAGTGCCACAGATAGCAGTAGTATACAGTGCCTACACAATAGTGGCATAGATAGCAGTAGTATACAGTACCTACACAATAGTGGCATAGATAGCAGTAGTATACAGTACCTACATATCAGTGCCACAGATAGCAGTAGTATACAGTACAATACCTACAAAACAGTGCCACAGATAGCAGTAGTATACAGTAACTACATACCAGTGCCACAGACAGCAGTAGTATACAGTAACTACATATCAGTACCACAGATAGCAGTAGTATACAGTAACTACACATCACTGCCACAGACAGCAGTAGTATACAGTAACTACATATCAGTACCACAGATAGCAGTAGTATACAGTACAATACCTACAAAACAGTGCCACAGATAGCAGTAGTATACAGTAACTACATACCAGTGCCACAGATAGCAGTAGTATACAGTAATTACATATCAGTACCACAGATAGCAGTAGTATACAGTACATTACCTACAAAACAGTGCCACAGATAGCAGTAGTATACAGTGCCTACATATCAGTGCCACAGATAGCAGTAATATAGTGCCACAGATAGCAGTAGTATAGTGCCACAGATAGCAGTAGTATACAGTAACTACATATCAGTGCCACAGATAGCAGTAGTGTACAGTACCTATATATCAGTGTCACAGATAGCAATAGCAGTAGTATACAGTACCTACATATCAGTGCCACAGATAGCAGTAGTATACAGTAACTACATATCAGTGCCACAGACAGCAGTAGTATACAGTAACTACATATCAGTACCACAGATAGCAGTAGTATACAGTACATTACCTACAAAACAGTGCCACGGATAGCAGTAGTATACAGTGCCTACATATCAGTGCCACAGATAGCAGTAGTACAGTGCCACAGATAGCAGTAGTACAGTGCCACAGATAGCAGTAGTATACAGTAACTACATATCAGTGCCACAGACAGCAGTAGTATACAGTAACTACATATCAGTACCACAGATAGCAGTAGTATACAGTACATTACCTACAAAACAGTGCCACAGATAGCAGTAGTATACAGTACATTACCTACAAAACAGTGCCACAGATAGCAGTAGTATACAGTGCCTACATATCAGTGCCACAGATAGCAGTAGTACAGTGCCACAGATAGCAGTAGTACAGTGCCACAGATAGCAGTAGTATACAGTAACTACACATCAGTGCCACAGATAGCAGTAGTATACAGTAACTACACATCAGTGCCACAAATAGCAGTAGTATACAGTACCCACATATCAGTGCCACAGACAGAAGTAGTATACAGTACCTACATATCAGTGTCACAGATAGCAATAGTATACAGTGTCTTCTTATCAGTAGTATAGTGCAGTAGCAGATAGCAGTAGTATACAGCATCATTATGTAAATGTTGTGAGGACATCTATGGTGCAGTCCCAACAATGGTAATTCCCAGCAATTGTTAATTCATTTCAATGAATGTTTTTTTTTTTTTTTAAACCCAAGACTTTTAAGATATCTCCAGATACCACTGGTCCCCACTCCCACACATGGCACCCCATTATTATGGTAAGGTTAGATACCACTCCTCCCCACTCCCACACATGGCACCCCACTATTATGGTAAGGTTAGATATCTCCGGATACCACTGGTCCCCACTCCCAGACATGGCACCCCACTATTATGGTAAGGTTAGATATCTCCGGATACCACTCGTCCCCACTCCCACACATGGCACCCCATTATTATGGTAAGGTTAGATATCACTCCTCCCCACTCCCACACATGGCACCCCACTATTATGTTAAGGTTAGATATCTCTGGATACCACTCGTCCCCACTCCCAGACATGGCACCCCACTATTATGGTAAGGTTAGATATCTCTGGATACCACTGGTCCCCACTCCCAGACATGGCACCCCACTATTATGGTAAGGTTAGATATCTCTGGATACCACTCGTCCCCACTCCCACACATGGCACCCCACTATTATGGTAAGGTTAGATATCTCCGGATACCACTGGTCCCCACTCCCACACATGGCACCCCACTATTATGGTAAGGTTAGATATCTCCGGATACCACTGGTCCCCACTCCCAGACATGGCACCCCACTATTATGGTAAGGTTAGATATCTCCTGATACCACTGGTCCCCACTCCCACACATGGCACCCCACTATTATGGTAAGGTTAGATATCTCTGGATACCACTCGTCCCCACTCCCAGACATGGCACCCCACTATTATGGTAAGGTTAGATATCTCTGGATACCACTCGTCCCCACTCCCAGACATGGCACCCCACTATTATGGTAAGGTTAGATATCTCCGGATACCACTGGTCCCCACTCCCACACATGGCACCCCACTATTATGGTAAGGTTAGATATCTCCGGATACCACTCGTCCCCACTCCCACACATGGCACCCCACTATTATGGTAAGGTTAGATATCTCCGGATACCACTTGTCCCCACTCCCACACATGGCACCCCACTATTATGGTAAGGTTAGATATCTCCGGATACCACTTGTCCCCACTCCCACACATGGCACCCCACTATTATGGTAAGGTTAGATCTCTCTCACCGGTAGTAGCGTGCTGGGTTTCAGCGCCTGGTTAATGTTACGTAACAGAGCCCACTTGCCCTGGTCCTTCTCCAAGACTTCCTCCACTCCCCTACGTTGGTACATCCCGACCTTGTCAGTCAATGGTTAAAAACAATGCAAAGCAACCGTGCAGGCGACGATCTCACCACCATGCTCTCCGCCACTATGTGACGCAATGTCCGACAAGGTCCAATAATCCACAATAATGCGATCAAAGGCAAATCTTCATCATATCTGAAGACGTCGCAAAAAAAACCCAAAACATTCCTCGAAGAGTCACCAAGAGTTAAAGAGTCTTCTACATCCACCATCGAAAGGCAACGTTGTTACTTCAAAAATACTTAAAACTTATGCGGAGCTGAGGCGCCTTGTTTTGGCGAGATCCTGGTGGACTCTGAGACTGATCGTTCTCCTCTGAGGAGCCTTAGAGAGTCCGTCCTGGTACTTATTAATCTGCAGATGGTCCTGGTTGTATGTAACACATGGCTTCTGATTAACTTAATGCCCTAACAACCACCAGTAAAGGCAAAGCACTAAGGGAACCCAAAACCAAGACCCACCTGCAGCTCCTTCGCGTCTCCACAGATAACCTGCTGCCATAGCAACCGCTCTCTAAATCATTCATGGATCTGTCACCTTAAGCAGTTCCTGCTCCTCCGAGTAGTCACTTCTGGCCTGGGCTCCAAGGAATCAATTCCCACTAAGTAAAACCAATTGATGGATTCATTGATGGAAGACGCCTGCGAGTGACCAGAGATCAGTGACCTGAGATCAGAGAGTGACCAGAGACTACAGAGAGAGCAGAGATCAGTGACCAGAGATCAGAGAGTGACCAGAGGCTACAGTGAGAGCAGAGATCAGTGACCAGAGACTACAGAGAGAGCAGAGATCAGTGACCAGAGACTACAGAGTGACCAGAGGCTACAGAGAGAGCAGAGATCAGTGACCAGAGACTACAGAGAGAGCAGAGATCAGTGACCAGAGATCAGAGAGTGACCAGAGGCTACAGAGAGAGCAGAGATCAGTGACCAGAGACTACAGAGAGAGCAGAGATCAGTGACCAGAGATCAGAGAGTGACCAGAGGCTACAGAGAGAGCAGAGATCAGTGACCAGAGACTACAGTGAGAGCAGAGATCAGTGACCAGAGATCAGAGAGTGACCAGAGACTACAGAGAGAGCAGAGATCAGTGACCAGAGATCAGAGAGTGACCAGAGGCTACAGAGAGAGCAGAGATCAGTGACCAGAGACTACAGAGAGAGCAGAGATCAGTGACCAGAGACTACAGAGAGAGCAGAGATCAGTGACCAGAGATCAGAGAGTGACCAGAGGCTACAGAGAGAGCAGAGATCAGTGACCAGAGACTACAGAGTGACCAGAGGCTACAGAGAGAGCAGAGATCAGTGACCAGAGACTACAGAGTGACCAGAGGCTACAGAGAGAGCAGAGATCAGTGACCAGAGACTACAGAGTGACCAGAGGCTACAGAGAGAGCAGAGATCAGTGACCAGAGACTACAGAGTGACCAGAGGCTACAGAGAGAGCAGAGATCAGTGACCAGAGATCAGAGAGTGACCAGAGGCTACAGTGAGATCAGAGATCACAGAGCGACTAGAGATCAGTGACCAGAGGCCCTTGTCTTATGTCGTTACACTCGCCACAGAGTTAGACTTTGACTTACAGGGGCCACCCTGGTGTTTCCCTATTTAGGTCCCAAAGGTCGTAACAGAGTGAGGACCTGAGGGACTACGTATCAGGGTGGTTTGGTGCTCTCCCCACTAGGAGGCACCCCTTGGCAATGGGCTTCCTTCTCTGGAGAGAGGGATATCTGGCTATTCCCGTGTTTTAAGACTCGTAACTGAGGCTCCACGGACCCCTTTTTTGCATATTTAAATTTTGTATGGGACAATCAATGGAGACTCCTAAATGAGTACTCCATTGGGATTTTTCACTGTTCTCCCTGAGTTCGGTGATTGTTGTGTTTTGTTAGATAGATAGATAGATAGATAGATAGATAGATAGATAGGAGATAGATAGATAGGAGATAGATAGATAGATAGATAGATAGATAGATAGATAGATAGATAGGAGATAGATAGGAGATAGATAATAGATAGATAGATAGATAGATAGATAGATAGATAGATAGATAGATAGTTAGATAGATAGAAGATAGATAAATAGATAGATAGGAGATAGAAGACAGATAGGAAATAGATAGATAGATAGATAGATAGATAGATAGATAGATAGATAGATAGATAGGAGATAGGAGATAGATAGGAGATAGATAGATAGATAGGAGATAGATAGATAGATAGATAGATAGATAGATAGATAGATAGATAGATAGATAGATAGATAGGAGATAGATAGATAGATAGATAGGAGATAGATAGATAGATAGATAGATAGATAGATAGATAGATAGATAGATAGGAGATAGATAGATAGATAGATAGATAGATAGATAGATAGATAGGAGATAGATAGGAGATAGATAGATAGATAGATAGAAGATAGATAGATGGATAGATAGATAGGAGATAGATAGATAGATAGATAGATAGATAGATAGATAGATAGATAGATAGAAGATAGATAGATAGATAGATAGATAGGACAGGTGTGTAGTCTCATCTCTCCCGGCACATAGTGATGTGTTATATAACTGGATGTGACCTGTAGGATCCATCATGGTGACATACGTCTCTCTATAGGATGTTATTGATGCGCCCCAGCCGCCGCCGCTGCTCTCTTCTCCCTGGGGCACCATCTCATTTGTCAGTGATTGTGATGGTAATGGTGGACTATGAGGAATTGATGGCTCCTCATCCATTACTATGTAGAGGTGTCAGTCCGCTGTGTGGTCACATCCCCAGGGGAACCAGCAAAGAGAACGCTGTCAATAATGTATGAATAATGATAGCAGCCACCTCATGTGTCACAGCTGTATAATGTATGCATGTCACTACAGGAACCATACACTACAACCCTAGAGATATACCAGGGCACTATAACATACCGCAAGCCTAGAGATATACCTCCAGACTATACCATACTATAACCCTAGAGATATACCACCATACTATACCATACTGCAACACTAGAGATATACTGTACCAGGGTACTATAACATACCGCAAGCCTAGAGATATACCACTGTACTATAAAATACCGCAAACCTAGAGATATACCACCGTACTATGCCATGCTGCAGCCCTAGAGATATACCACCATACTATACCATACTGCAGCCCTAGAGATATACCACCATACTATACTATACTGCAGCTCTAGAGATATACCACCGTACTATACCATACTGTAACCCTAGAGATATACCACCGTTCTATACCATACTGTAACCCTAGAGATATACCACCGTTCTATACCATACTGTAACCCTAGAGATATACCACCATACTATACCATACTGCAGCCCTAGAGATATACCACCATACTATACTATACTGCAGCTCTAGAGATATACCACCGTACTATACCATACTGTAACCCTAGAGATATACCACCGTTCTATACCATACTGTAACCCTAGAGATATACCACCGTACTATACAGTACTGCAGCCCTAGAGATATACTACCATGCTGCAGCCCTAGAGATATACAGGGCACTATAACATACCGCAAGCCTAGAGATATACCACCATACTTTACCATACTGCAACCCTAGAGATATACCACCGTACCATACCATACTGTAACCCTAGAGATATACCACCGTTCTATACCATACTGTAACCCTAGAGATATACCACCGTTCTATACCATACTGTAACCCTAGAGATATACCACCGTACCATACCATACTGTAACCCTAGAGATATACCACCGTTCTATACCATACTGTAACCCTAGAGATATACCACTGTACTATACCATACTTTAACCCTAGAGATATACCACTGTACTATACCATACTGTAACCCTAGAGATATACCACCGTACCATACCATACTGTAACCCTAGAGATATACCACCGTAATATACCATACTGCAACCCTAGAGATATACCACCGTACTATACCATACTGTAACCCTAGAGATATACCACCGTAATATACCATACTGCAACCCTAGAGATATACCACTGTACTATTATACTATACCATACTGTAACCCTAGAGAAATACCAAAGTACTATACCATACTGTAACCCTAGAGATATACCACCGTTCTATACCATACTGTAACCCTAGAGATATACCACTGTACTATACCATACTGTAACCCTAGAGATATACCACCGTAATATACCATACTGTAACCCTAGAGATATACCACCGTAATATACCATACTGCAACCCTAGAGATATATCACAGTAATATACCATACTGCAACCCTAGAGATATACCACTGTACTATACCATACTGTAACCCTAGAGATATACCACCGTACTATTATACTATACCATACTGTAACCCTAGAGAAATACCAATGTACTATACCATACTGTAACCCTAGAGATATACCACTGTCCTATGAAGGAATGGTGATTGTCAGTATTGTGGTTGCCTCTTTTTATGTGGGCATAGGGGCAGTGATCGGCACAGCTACGGAGCTACAGTTATAAGGGCAAATTGTCTCCTAATAATAATAACAATAATAATAATAATGCTTTTATTTTTATAGCGCACACAGATTCCGCAGCACTTTACATAGTTTGCCAATTTTGGTTCCTGTCCCCATAAGGGTTCACAATCTAAATACCCCTATCTGTATACAAGAACATACAAACTCTTTGCAAGGCTGGCGGATAAGCAGGGAACAATAGCGCCACCTACTGTATCTATCAGCACTGTAGTACTGTTCCATGTGTACACGATGCTACAAGCAGCCCACCATTCTCTACAACTGCAGAAATACAAAGTCATCACAAAATACGAGGAGCTATAAAACTGACCAAAAATCAATTCAATGTTACCGTCCCTTTAAGTGTCTACGTCTTTAATAGTCATCGACCAGAGACCACAGACGCCTCCCGGTAGAGGAATAAAGAGACGTAGACGTAGATCTTGTGATTTCTCCTCTAAGAGATGGTTGAGATGATTTCATCAGGGGACTTGTGGGAGGTGATAAATGTCACCGCACAATGAAGACCGCCGGCCGGGCCGCACTGTCCTAATGGGCGCCATAAATTGTCCCCACTTCCTGCGATCGGTGAGACCGTAAATATGTCACCGCTTCTAAAAATACAGAACGGAGCGGGTGATTGTGGGGGTTTATACAGCAATCTATATGCTAATGTGATCTTCCAGAGGACGGAAAATAAACCTGTGAAGATGGCGGCCATTGTGCTGGTCAATAGTTATAAAGCCTTTGTAAGAAGAACAGTATGCATAGACAACAGTATACACAGACAATAGCAGTATACACAGACAATAGCCGTATAAACAGACAACAGTATACACGGACAATAGTAGTATACACAGACAACAACAGTATACATAGACAACAACAGTATACACAGTCAGACAACAGTATACATAGACAACAACAGTGTACACAGACAACAGCAGTGTACACAGACAACAGCAGTATACACAGACAACAGCAGTATACACAGGCGATAATTTTGTAACAGCTGAAGTAATGGATCTGCTGGTCCACCACTAGCGATGGCGGAGTTGCACCAGGGAGCAGAGTCTAAGGGGCTACTGGTCTAAACCAGAGTCTGCCGCGGCAGGTGACACCCCTGGCTTGACTTGAAGCAATGTAATGATAGGTGACCAGAGCTACAGGTGTACCTGCATCCTGGCACACAGGATTTGGCATCTGCAGAAGACACTGGGCACCGATCGTGACTGGCAGGGCATCAGCCTTACTATTCTTCTATGCTGGATAGAAGTGTATGAAAAAGTCAAACTGTAAAAGTGAGGAACCATCTGGCTTGTCTAGGGTCTGGGGCCGTCTGTAAACACTGGAGATTTTTATAGTCGGTAAAGATAATGATGGGATGACAAGCCCCTTCCAAGAGGTGACAACATTCTTCAAATGACAACTTAATGACCAACGATTCGTGATCGCCAGTGGTGTAATTTCTCTCAGCAGAAGAAAAAGTCTTCGGAAAGAATCCACAAGTTCTAGTCTTACCCTTAGAATCTTTCCGAGAAAGTACTGTTCCAGCTCCTACTGAGAAAGCATCGACTTCCAGGGAAAATGGTCTCGCAGGATCTGGATGAGACAAAACGGGAGCCGAGGCTAAGGCGGACTTCAGTTTGGAGAATGCTTCTTCGGCTTCAGGAGGCCACTGCCTAAGGGCCTTATTACATGGGACGATTATCGTTCAAAAAATCATTAGATTTGAATTTGAACGATAATCGTTTAGTGTAATAGCAGACAACGAATTAACGACCAACGAGAAATCGTTGGTCGTTTGATAGAATTTCGAACGATTTTTATCGTTGATTGTTCGCATGGAATAAGATGTCGTAGAGTCGTTCGCAGTAGCAACAATGACAGTAACGTCTGGTGAATCCTAGGAAGCATCAAATGCCCTGAAGGCCAATAGGATGAGGACACTGAAGAACTCCCATAAGCTTAGCTGGGTCAATTCGCAAGCCAGAGTCAAAGATGATGTAGCCAAGAAATGGGAGAGTTATCTGATGGACACACTTCTCCAGCTTGGCATAGAGGTGATTGGTTCTCAGGCGTCCAAGTACTTTGCGCACATGGGTCAGATGCGACTCTAAGTTAGAAGAAAAGATCAAAATGTCATCCAAATACACAATGACCCCAGAATGAGTATAGAAGATATGTCATTAACCAATTCTTGCTGCGGCATTGTATAGGCCAAATGGCATAACTGAGTATTTGAAATTTTCCTACAGAGTGGGAAAACCCGGCAGAGGTTTTGCAGGGGTCAGCGAAGTAGAAAGGGACGGCCCACGTATGCACCTTCCGTCAACGTGTTTGGCAATCCAATCCCCAACTGAAGACTTTCCCTAGTTTCCAATCAAGGGTTGGGGCAGGAAGCTCTAACCACATGAGACCCAAAAGAACAGGTGAGGAAGAACGGGAGAACACATAAAAGTACATCTACTCCTTGTGTAGAGAGCCTACTTGAAGAGTTACTGGTTTAGTGTGGCAAAGAATGGACTCACTTAGAGGTTTCCCAGTGACTGAAGAAATAAACATTGGTTTAGAGAGGCAGACCACTGGGAGACGCTACTTTGAAATCAAGGCGGTATCTACAAAGCTCCCGGACGGGCAAAGAATGGACTCACTTAGAGGTTTCCCAGTGACTGAAGAAATAAACATTGGTTTAGAGAGGCAGACCACTGGGAGACGCCACTTTGAAATCAAGGAGGAATCTACAAAGCTCCCGGATGGTCCAGAATCCACAAAGGCAACAGTTAACTAGCTGCGCGAGTATGTTAAGGGCAAGTCAGATGAAAATGTTCTGGACCGGCATTATAAAGGCAAAAATTCTGTTCCCAGCAGCTTGTTCTTTCCTCTTGACTTGACTTGGACTCTGTCCACTTGCATAGGCTCCTCGACAGAGGAATGAGTAAAGGGAAAAGGAGGGTTCTGAAGTGTAAGTGCAGGACGAATAGGACAGCAAAGAGGGAAAGATTCGCACTCCAGACCAACCTCCTCCTCTCTTTGAGTAAAGCGGATTCCTATCGAAGTGGCCAAGTGGATCAAATCATTGAGGGAAGATCACGATTGAATAGGACATCTATCCTTTGACTGGCGAGTCCCTTCTTTTCCAATCAAGCTCGGCAACCAAAGTACGGAATTGGACTGCGTATTTGCCAACAGAAGAGTTTCTGTTCCATCGGAGGTTCTAGAGAAAGGTCTCTGCAGAAGTAGCACCTGTTGGCTTGGATGTTGGCAGTAACTGGGTCAACCCGATCCCAGAGAGAAGTAGCCCATGCCAGAGCTTTCCCAGAAAGAAGACTAACCACAACTGCCACCTGGAGAGTTCTGTGGTAAACTAATCAGCCATGAGCTCAATGTGCATAGTGCACTGTGCCACAAAGCCCCGACACATCTTGGGATTCCCGTCATACATAGATGGGCGAAGGTTAGGTGAAGGTTAGGACAGCGAGCAGGATGCGGATGGATATGGAGGTGCAGGCGTAGATTGTTGGCAAGCTGTTGTATTTGTTGAGATTTCTGGGCAATCTGTTGGCTTTGCTGAGCGACCACCCTGCAGATTTCTGGGATATCAGACACCTTGGTGGGATCCACGGCCAGATCCTACTGGAATAGCTGGAGTAGTGGATCACGAGCGATGGCAGAGTCTCACCAGGGAGTGGAGTCCAAGGTCCGTATGACACGGGAAGAATATAGTTATATTGTTTAATCGTTATATCGTTCAAATTTAAACGATAATCGTCTTGTGTAATTGCAGGCAACAATTGACAAATCGTTCGTGTCTTGTCGATCTTTGATTTAGAACCGACCCTAAAATCGTTGTTAATGGTTCGCTAATCGTTCAATATAATTTCACGAATTGTTCAGTGTAATTCCAAATAATTTCTTCCTTTGCTTTGTCTAACAGGACCATGAGGGGTCGCTGGTCTTCTCCAGAAGCAGCAGAAGGCTCAACAAACATAGCCGAGACCCGATGTGCCAGAACAAGTATGTCCTGGGAGGTACAGAGCAGAGTAGCCATTATACTGTATACAGGAGAATATATACTGTATATTCTATAATGTGATATCCCTCATATACAGAAGAATATACACAGTATATTATATAATGTGATATCCATCATATACAGAAGAATATACACACTATATTATATAATGTGATATCCATCATATACAGAAGAATATACACACTATATTATATAATGTGATATCCATCATATACAGAAGAATATACACACTATATTATATAATGTGATATCCATCATATACAGAGGAGTATATACAGTATATTATATAATGTGATATCCATCGTATAGAGACTATGCAGTATATTATATAATGTGATATCCATCATATACAGAGAAGAATATACAGTATATTATATAATGTGATATCCATCGTATACAGAGGAGTATATACAGTATATTATATAATGTGATATCCATCATATACAGAGAAGTATATACAGTATATTATATAATGTGATATCCATCGTATACAGAGGAGAATATACAGTATATTATATAATGTGATATCCATCGTATACAGAGGAGACTATGCAGTATATTATATAATGTGATATCCATCATATACAGAAGAATATATACTGTATATTATATAATGTGATATCCATCATATACAGAGAAGAATATACAGAATATTATATAATGTGATATCCATCGTATACAGAGGAGACTATGCAGTATATTATATAATGTGATATCCATCATATACAGAGAAGAATATACAGAATATTATATAATGTGATATCCATCGTATACAGAGGAGACTATGCAGTATATTATATAATGTGATATCCATCGTATACAGAGGAGACTATGCAGTATATTATATAATGTGATATCCATCGTATACAGAGAAGACTATGCAGTATATTATATAATGTGATATCCATCGTATACAGAAGAATATATACTGTATATTATATAATGTGATATCCATCATATACAGAGGAGTATATACAGTATATTATATAATGTGATATCCATCGTATACAGAGACTATGCAGTATATTATATAATGTGATATCTATCGTATACAGAGACTATGCAGTATATTATATAATGTGATATCCATCATATACAGAGGAGTATATACAGTATATTATATAATGTTATATCCATCGTATACAGAGACTATGCAGTATATTATATAATGTGATATCCATGGTATACAGAGGAGACTATACAGTATATTATATAATGTGATATCCATCATATACAGAGGAGTATATACAGTATATTATACAATGATATCCATTGTATACAGAGGATACAATGCTGTTCTGTTAGTAAGGTCCCTTCTTGCCCCCGTTTATAAGCCTGAGCCCCATTGATCAGATGCAATCTGCAGTAGGAATTGGAAAGGTTTTACTTCCCCTGCAGCGCCCCCACTGGGCATATGAAGCATTACAGGAAGACTATATAGTAAATGGACATGTTGGGTCCTCCACAGAGCAGCCCAGGAGCCTCCTATCACATGACTGGTAAATGATAAGTCGATATCTCGCCAGGATAATACAATCTTGTTCTTATTTGCTCAGGTGATGGCCGTCCGCTCCTTCCCATCCCAGGTTTTTCTATTTCAAGCTACACAGATAACAATGGAAACATTACCTGTTTGGGCGCAGAACGTGTGAGATCGACCAACCCTACATTCCAGGAGCCGCTCTCTGACTCGTCCACACACCTGGATGACTGAGCGGCCACAACCCCGACCACCTCCACTGACCGCGCAGCCATCTCCAGTCCTTCCCCCTCCATGAAGAAACCTCAACTATCTCACATCATTAAACTTCCAGCACAATAAAGGGAAGTCCACATAATAGTGCCGCCATCTACAGCTCATCAGACCCCGCTATGAGGCACAACATCATTGTCTACCAGAAAGGAGGTGCCAGGACCAATTTGTCTATGAATAGGGAGATGTGTTGGCTCCGAGCGCGCTCCTCTACCAGGCGGAAAGTTCTGTGTATGAGGAGGAATGTTTACTCCTTACTGCATGACGGGATCTGTAACTATTTATCCACCGACACACAACGCTGTATGTCTGCCAGAGCCGTGTCCGGAGTATACAGCCTGTGTGACCAGGATACAGGGCCGTACAAAAAGTCCACATAGGGGGCAGTATTATAGCAGTTATATAGCAGGGGGAGATAGTCCATCAGACACTGTGCACTGTGGCTACAGCAATCCTTTCCGCTTTATCTGTCTCCCCCTGCCCCAACATTAAAATCAGCTCTGTGTCTGCCAGGAACTTTATGGTATAGGTTTCTAAGGCTGAGCAGCTGCATGCAGGCCCTAGGGCCCTATTACACGGAGCGATAATCGGCCTATATCAGCCTGTGATCGGCTGAACGTCCGGCGGCCTGTCAGTGCAAAGAAGGCAGAGCTGTAGACACAAGGGAAGGCCTCAGAAGCAGTAGCAGATTATAATAGGTCCGTTTTGGGCGGTAGCCCGGGGCCCTGAGCTCCTGAGGGGCCCATGGCCCCCCAAACAGACTTATGTTCAGTCATGATTTTCAGAAAAATGTCTGCTTTTTACCGCAATTTTGCACAAATCAGGACTAAACTGAAGCCAGGAGACAATGCAGTGACATTAGAGATTATATTGAAGGACCTTATCATGTGACAATGATGTCATCACAGTTCCTTTACATTATGGAGGAAAAAGACTTAAAGGGAACCAATCACTTAAAAAACGCATGTAAAGCTATGGGAATGTGCTGTAGCAGCACCCAGCACACTTCCCAAACATGCTTTTATACCCCCCGTCCCTGCAATGTACAAGCCAAAAACCTACTTTATAAACTCGGCGCCCTGTATGTAAATTACCCCCAAGTAGTCCTCTGGGCGGGGAGCTGCGGGCAAGTAGTCACGGTCCCTGGGCGTTCTGCAGTGTTAATCACGCCCCTCTAGTCGTGATTAGCCTGCATAATTGTGGCGGCGTCATTGGAGGCACGCTGTCTCTAACGTTAGCACGCCTACATTCTTGCTGTGCCGCTCATGCGCAGTACAGCGGGTCTGGTCTGCGCCGTACTGCGCACGTGCAGAAAGCCTCAAACTCATTGCTGGAGATCCGGCAATGAGTTCGAAGGCTATTTTGCACCTGCGCAGTACGGCGCAGACCGGACCCGCTGTACTGCGCATGAGCGGCACAGCAAGAACGTAGGCGTGCTAACATTAGAGACAGCGCGCCTCCGATGACGCCGCCACAATTATGCAGGCTAATCACGACTAGAGGGGCGTGATTAACACTGCAGAACGCCCAGGGACCGTGACTACTTGCCCGCAGCTCCCCGCCCAGAGGGGCATGATTAGCACTGCAGAACGCCCAGGGACCGTGACTACTTGCCCGCAGCTCCCCGCCCAGAGGACTACTTGGGGGTAATTTACATACAGGGCGCCGAGTTTATAAAGTAGGTTTTTGGCTTGTACATTGCAGGGACGGGGGGTATAAAAGCATGTTTGGGAAGTGTGCTGGGTGCTGCTACAGCACATTCCCATTGCTTCACATGCGTTTTTTAAGTGATTGGTTCCCTTTAAGTTAGTGCCGCCATATTTACAGCGGGTTGGGGGGGCCCAAGCTTGGTGAACAGCCCGGGGCCCATAGTAAAGTTAATCCGCCCCTGCTCAGAAGACACCGGGGAACGTGGTAAGGTGGGTTATTAGTTTATTATTTTATTATTTAGGCAAGGGCTGCACAGACATTGATAACAATGTCTGTGCAGCCCTTGTTGCCCAATATTCGGCCAGTTTAATTGCTCATTTACAGTTGATGATCGGGCCGTGTAATAGGACCCTTACATCATCAAGCACACGGCCAAATGTCAGATGGAGGGGTGTAATCCACCACTGGACTCTGAAGCAGAGGACACATGTTCTGCGCGGTGATGGATCACTATTTTCTATGTGACGTCTAATGGATGAATCTGGGTACGATGAATGTCAGGAGAACATCACCTGCCTGACGGCATTGTGCCAGGGTTCGGTGGAGGTAGATAATGCTATGTTGGCCTCCTCAGGGCTCACAGTAGCCTCCTTATTCCAGTTGAGGGAAATCTTAATGCTTTAAGGGATACTCCGGCAAAAATCTTTTTCTTTCAAATCAACTGGTGTTAGAAAGTTATATAGATTTGTAATTTACTTCTATTTAAAAATCTAAAGTCTTCTAATACTTATCAGCTGCTGTATGTCCTGCAGGAAGTGGAGAATGACTCAGTGTTCTCCTCTGCCACCTCTGTCCATGTCAGGAACTGTCCAGAGCAGAAAAGATTTTCTATGGGGATTTGCTGCTTCTCTGGACAGTTCCTGACATGGACAGAGGTGGCAGCAGGGAGCACTGTGTCAGACTGGAGAGAATACATCACTTCCTGCAGGACATACAGCAGCTGATAAGTACTGGAAGACTGGAGATTTTTAAATAGAAGTAAATTATAAAATTATATACCTTTCTGACACCAGTTGATTTGAATGACCTGAGGCCTGACCTCACCCAACACCCATATACTGTACACCACCACCATTGGATGAGCCTTAGTAGGGACAGTGTCCTTGGCAGCCGCACGATCACATATAACATAGCAAAGGCCCTGACCGACAATAACGTGCCCATATTTCATCCTCATAAACCCATATACCTTTACTCTATATTAGATTCACACAGAAGCCAGGTATCTATATATAGAAGAAAGATAGTTACGGCCGAGGTCACTTTATTACACTGTCTATAGAGAAGGGACGTACCTGCCGCAGAATGACCATCTCTCCGGGATCCTCAGAGACATCAAGCAGCAGTTGTCTGGGGAGGAATAAGCATAAATCTGTGTTATTACAGACAATGGATGTATCACATAACAACCATCCGCGGGGGTCACATGTGGCACGTCTAGCACGCTAATGAAATGATCACAGCCGGCCCTGCCCCACCAATGATAAGCTGGTAATAGATGGAGACTTAAATTCCCATTGATAAATTAGACAAGTCACAAGACCTCTATCTGTCCCCTGAGAAAGCGGCGAATCCTCCCCAAGTGTCTGTATTATCCAGTGACACAAAAGAGGAGCCAAAGTCTGTTCCGTCTACAGAACCATCCAAGACATATCTACCAAACAACACAAACACTCTGGCTTAAAGGGCGTCTCCACTAAGAAATCTTATTTAAATAAATGACAAAGCAAACATTACAATATTAGGCTATGTTCACATGGCATAAGACACCAGCCGTTCTGTGACCCGTCCGGTGTCAGAGAACGGCCGGTGTCAAAGAAGATCATGGACGGTACTGCAGTACTGGTTGGATGATCTTCACTCCTGCTGAATTCGGATGCGGCTGCACCTGTGTGCCCCTGCATCTGAATTCACCGCTGCTCCCAATGGTGTGAACTGTTTGCTATTGTGTGAACTGACAGGTTCTCTGCGGCCGCTGAATTGACATGTCAGTTTATTGCATGGCCGCTAGCGATCCCGGATGGAGTGTATACTATGTGTATGTATATATATACTCTTTAGCCCCGCAGAGTTCTGATGCGGGCGCATCTGTGCACGCCCGCATCAGAACTCCCCACAGCACACTATGGAGAGTACGGCCGCAGCTGCTTGCTCCGCAGTGTGCACTGACAGGGTTTTCTGCAGCCGCTATTCACTGAATAGTGACATGTCAGTTGTTTGTGGCGCCGCTAGGGATCCCGGCCAGAGTGTATTCTATGTGTATACGCTCTGGCTGGGATCCCATAGACGGCAAGGTATATAACTACTATAATACTGCCCCTATATACAAGTATATAACTACTATAATATACACAAGCATGTAGATGTGCTGGTGCAGTGTCCCAGAACAGCCCTTCTCATGATCACACTCGTATTATAACTAGTTCTGTTCTGGAAAGCTATGGTCCACTGCAAACTGCGCGTATTGTGTCACCCTTCTCAGTATTCAGGTCTGCTATTCCATTCATTCCTTGTATATCTATTCAGGTATCAGTGCCTAGTAGTATTGTGTCACCCCCCCCCCCCCCCAGTGTTCAAGTATGGTAACTCTCATGTATATTTCTCTGTATATGCCTAATGGTGTGATCAGGCCCGCTTCTGCCATGAGGCGGAATGAGTATTCCGCCTCAGGCGGCAGATTTTGCGGTCCTGCAGGGGGCGGCATGCCCGGCTGATAATCTGGCGGACCGGGCAAATGCCCACTGGGCCGCCCAGATTATCAGTTGCCGGGCCCCTCCAGAACATACACTACCGCCCCCACCTCCCTGGAACACCCAGGGGACGCGGCCGCCGGAGCTCTTCAAGGCGGATCTGCCGCTTTAAAAGTAGGGGGCTCCGCTACCTGTTCTAACCAGTCCATTGAGCTTCCGGGACAGGTCACCTGATGCACGCCGGCCCCGTAAGCTCACAGCTCCAGCCGCGTGCGCCGCACCTCTCCCGCGGTCCTGTGCGGTCAGCTGTTACATGTATGCCACTGAGCAGGAGACTAGAGAGGTGCGGCGCGCGGGGCTGGAGCTGTGAGCTTACGGGGCCGGCGTGCATCAGGTGACCTGTCCCGGAAGCTCAATGGACTGGTTAGAACAGGTAGCGGTAGCGGAGCCCCCTACTTTTAAAGCGGCAGATCCGCCTTGAAGAGGTCCAGCGGCCGCGGCCCCTGGCTGTTCCAGTGAGGTGGGGGCGGTAGTGTATGTTGGTGGTGGGCTTGCCGCGGGCCCGCGCGCGCGCGGGGGGGGGGGGGATTGGGGGCGGGGGGGGGGGATTGGGGGCGGGGGGGGGCTTCGAGTGCCAGTGAGGGGGGCGGCAGCCTGAGGTTTGCCTCAGGCGGCACAGACCCCAGAATCGGCCCTGGGTGTGATGATGCAATGGCTGGATGTCACGTGACTGTGCCCCTGCTTCCATGGTAACACCAATGGTCATCGAGCTTTTGGCTGGGGTTACCATGTGACTTCCTGTTCTACCTCAGTCTTGTTCTCCACCTTCAGGAGACAAGTTCTGTGTCTGTCCTCTCTCCCTGCTAAGAGAGAGGCCTGCGTGTGCTCTGCTGCTCCAGTCCACTGGCTGTGTTCCTGTCTCAAGTCTCAAGATTCTCATCTGGGTGTCGATTCTTCAGTCATTCTTCAGTCATTCCTCTCATCATCATCTTCTCTAATCATCAACAGCAAGTATTTCATTCAAGTCTCACTCCACCCAGCATCTCATCTTCAGTTTCACTACTACTCCCATCATTCAGCACGTTACTCTCACAGCCTATTGCAGCATCACCCATTACTCTGTCTTATCCAAGATTGCCTTATTCCCGGTTGCATCCGGAGAGACTGTTGCTACTAGTTACCACGTTACAATAAATATACAACTACCGTTGTTTCTGAACCTTGGCATTAGTGTGATAATTGGTGCCCTGACTAAGGACAACGAAGAATCGCATGCCCAGTATTCCCGCATGGTCAGGAGCCCGGTTTCCAGCTGTATCACCCTCGTGCCTACACCGTGACCACATTATCCTACAGCTGCCCCGGTTCCTGCCTGTTAGCACCATCTATACTGCGGAGTGGCCCCTAGGGGCCAGGGCATCGCACTGGCACTATCAGCAAACCATGGTATCCTAAGATTATTTGTATGTCCAGGTTGAGTGACCTGATGTGATAGGGAGCGTTGTGATCTCTGTTTACTGAGTGATCTCAGTGCGGTGTCTGCATCCCAGTGGTGCTCAGCATGAATAAGAAAACAGTTCATTCAATAAGCACAAGCCTTTGAGTTAGACAGTAGAAACCAGCGGCACTCACCGGGTTAATGCAGTAATCGTGGTTTATTTACAAGATGTCATCATACAGGCAACTTCAGGGCAGGGAGAGACAGGTGCAAGGGTGCTGTGCACCGTGGCTACAGCCGTTTCGCTGGCTAACTTTCCCGCTTCATCGGGCCAGATGATATAACTACTATAATACTGCTCCTATATACAAGGATATAACTACTATAATACTGCTCCTATATACAAGAATATAACTACTATAATACTGCTCCTATATACAGGAATATAACTACTATAATACTCCTCCTATATACAGGGATATAACTACTATAATACTGCTCCTATATACAAGAATATAACTACTATAATACTGCTCCTATATACAAGACTATAACTACTATAATACTGCCTCCTATATACAGGAATATAACTACTATAATACTGCTCCTATATACAAGACTATAACTACTATAATACTGCTTCTATATACAGGAATATAACTACTATAATACTCCATACACTCCTATGGTGTGTGAGATCTGGATTGGATACTATATGTGATACTTGGTAGACCCTCGCCCATTCATTGGAAATATTGATCAGTCAGGATGGATTTTCCCTCGATAAGCTGTATATAAAGTATCTGAGAGCCTCTTACAGTCTATATACAATCCGTGATGACCAAAGGGGATTCCACAGAACATTACGGCTCATTGCTGCCCCCTGCTGGTTCAGTCTGTGTTCTGCACATGGTCCCATCTCTTCCACCAGTAGGTGTATACCACAGTCTCACAATGTTTGTTCTCCTGTAAGCTGTACGCTCCGGCCTGCAGTGATATACCTGTAACAGGGCTGATCCTAAATATATCCTTAGCGGGAAGTGCCTCATTATACTGTCTGCAATATAGATCACATGTGTAACACAGCTGCCCCCATACTGTATATATAGCACAGCTGCCCCCCATACTGTATATATAACACAGCTGCCCCCATACTGCATATATAACACAGCTGCCCCCATACTGTATATATAACACAGCTGCCCCCCATACTGTATATATAACACAGCTGCCCCCATACTGCATATATAACACAGCTGCCTCCCATACTGTATATATAACACAGCTGCCCCCCATACTGCATATATAACACAGCTGCCCCCATACTGTATATATAACACAGCTGCCCCCCATACTGTATATATAACACAGCTGCCCCCATACTGTATATATAACACAGCTGCCCCCCATACTGTATATATAGCACAGCTGCCCCCCATACTGTATATATAACACAGCTGCCCCCCATACTGTATATATAACACAGCTGCCCCCCATACTGTATATATAACACAGCTGCCCCCCATACTGTATATATAGCACAGCTGCCCCCCATACTGTATATATAGCACAGCTGCCCCCCATACTGTATATATAGCACAGCTGCCCCCCCATACTGTATATATAACACAGCTGCCCCCCATACTGTATATATAGCACAGCTGCCCCCCATACTGCATATATAACACAGCTGCCCCCATACTGTATATATAACACAGCTGCCCCCATACTGTATATATAACACAGCTGCCCCCCATACTGTATATATAGCACAGCTGCCCCCCATACTGCATATATAACACAGCTGCCCCCATACTGTATATATAACACAGCTGCCCCCCATACTGTATATATAGCACAGCTGCCCCCCCATACTGTATATATAACACAGCTGCCCCCCATACTGTATATATAACACAGCTGCCCCCTATACTGTATATATAACACAGCTGCCCCCCATACTGTATATATAACACAGCTGCCCCCCATACTGTATATATAACACAGCTGCCCCCCATACTGTATATATAACACAGCTGCCCCCCATACTGTATATATAGCACAGCTGCCCCCATACTGTATATATAGCACAGCTGCCCCCCATACTGTATATATAACACAGCTGCCCCCCATACTGTATATATAACACAGCTGCCCCCTATACTGTATATATAGCACAGCTGCCCCCCATACTATATATATAGCACAGCTGCCCCCCATACTGTATATATAACACAGCTGCCCCCCATACTGTATATATAACACAGCTGCCCCCCATACTGTATATATAACACAGCTGCCCCCCATACTGTATATATAACACAGCTGCCCCCCATACTGTATATATAACACAGCTGCCCCCCATACTGTATATATAACACAGCTGCCCCCCATACTGTATATATAGCACAGCTGCCCCCCATACTGTATATATAACACAGCTGCCCCCCATACTGTATATATAACACAGCTGCCCCCTATACTGTATATATAGCACAGCTGCCCCCCATACTGTATATATAACACAGCTGCCCCCATACTGTATATATAACACAGCTGCCCCCCCATACTGTATATATAACACAGCTGCCCCCTATACTGTATATATAACACAGCTGCCCCCCCATACTGTATATATAACACAGCTGCCCCCCATACTGTATATATAGCACAGCTGCTCCCCATACTGTATATATAACACAGCTGCCCCCATACTGTATATATAGCACAGCTGCCCCCCATACTGTATATATAACACAGCTGCCCCCCATACTGTATATATAACACAGCTGCCCCCCCATACTGTATATATAACACAGCTGCCCCCCATACTGTATATATAATACAGCTGCCCCCCCATACTGTATATATAACACAGCTGCCCCCCATACTGTATATATAACACAGCTGCCCCCCATACTGTATATATAATACAGCTGCCCCCCATACTGTATATATAACACAGCTGCCCCCCCCATACTGTATATATAACACAGCTGCCCCCCATACTGTATATATAACACAGCTGCCCCCCATACTGTATATATAGCACAGCTGCCCCCATACTGTATATATAACACAGCTGCCCCCCATACTGTATATATAACACAGCTGCCCCCATACTGTATATATAACACAGCTGCCCCCCCCCATACTGTATATATAACACAGCTGCCCCCATACTGTATATATAACACAGCTGCCCCCATACTGTATATATAACACAGCTGCCCCCCATACTGTATATATAACACAGCTGCCCCCCATACTGTATATATAGCACAGCTGCCCCCCCCCATACTGTATATATAGCACAGCTGCTCCCCATACTGTATATATAACACAGCTGCCCCCCATACTGTATATATAACACAGCTGCCCCCCATACTGTATATATAACACAGCTGCCCCCCATACTGTATATATAACACAGCTGCCCCCCATACTGTATATATAGCACAGCTGCCCCCATACTGTATATATAACACAGCTGCCCCCCATACTGTATATATAACACAGCTGCCCCCATACTGTATATATAACACAGCTGCCCCCCATACTGTATATATAACACAGCTGCCCCCACACTGTATATATAGCACAGCTGCCCCCCATACTGTATATATAACACAGCTGCCCCCATACTGTATATATAGCACAGCTGCCCCCCATACTGTATATATAACACAGCTGCCCCCATACTGTATATATAACACAGCTGCCCCCATACTGTATATATAACACAGCTGCCCCCCATACTGTATATATAACACAGCTGCCCCCCATACTGTATATATAACACAGCTGCTCCCCATACTGTATATATAACACAGCTGCCCCCCATACTGTATATATAACACAGCTGCCCCCCATACTGTATATATAACACAGCTGCCCCCCATACTGTATATATAACACAGCTGCCCCCCATACTGTATATATAACACAGCTGCCCCCATACTGTATATATAACACAGCTGCCCCCCATACTGTATATATAACACAGCTGCCCCCCATACTGTATATATAACACAGCTGCCCCCCATACTGTATATATAACACAGCTGCCCCCCATACTGTATATATAACACAGCTGCCCCCATACTGTATATATAGCACAGCTGCCCCCATACTGTATATATAACACAGCTGCCCCCCATACTGTATATATAACACAGCTGCCCCCCATACTGTATATATAACACAGCTGCCCCCCATACTGTATATATAACACAGCTGCCCCCCATACTGTATATATAACACAGCTGCCCCCCATACTGTATATATAGCACAGCTGCCCCCCATACTGTATATATAACACAGCTGCCCCCCATACTGTATATATAACACAGCTGCCCCCCATACTACATATATAACACAGCTGCCCCCCCATACTATATATATAGCACAGCTGCCCCCCACACTGTATATATAACACAGCTGCCCCCCATACTGTATATATAACACAGCTGCCCCCCATACTGTATATATAACACAGCTGCCCCCCCATACTGTATATATAGCACAGCTGCCCCCCATACTGTATATATAACACAGCTGCCCCCCATACTGTATATATAGCACAGCTGCCCCCCATACTGTATATATAACACAGCTGCCCCCATACTGTATATATAGCACAGCTGCCCCCCATACTGTATATATAACACAGCTGCCCCCACACTGTATATATAGCACAGCTGCCCCCCATACTGTATATATAACACAGCTGCCCCCACACTGTATATATAACACAGCTGCCCCCCCATACTGTATATATAGCACAGCTGCCCCCCATACTGTATATATAACACAGCTGCCCCCCACACTGTATATATAACACAGCTGCCCCCCCACACTGTATATATAACACAGCTGCCCCCCATACTGTATATATAACACAGCTGCCCCCACACTGTATATATAACACAGCTGCCCCCCCACACTGTATATATAACACAGCTGCCCCCCCACACTGTATATATAACACAGCTGCCCCCATACTGTATATATAGCACAGTTGCCCCCCCACACTGTATATATAATACAGCTGCCCCCCCATACTGTATATATAACACAGCTGCCCCCCATACTGTATATATAACACAGCTGCCCCCCCCCATACTGTATATATAACACAGCTGCCCCCCATACTGTATATATAGCACAGCTGCCCCCCCATACTGTATATATATATATATATATATATATATAATACAGCTGCCCCCCATACTGTATATATAGCACAGCTGCCCCCCATACTGTATATATAACACAGCTGCCCCCCCCATACTATATATATAGCACAGCTGCCCCCCCCCCCCCATATTGTATATATAACACAGCTGCCCCCCATAGTGCATACAGTATATTACTCAGCTATCCTCCCACAGTATACATATCCTATATAGCACTAGTCACAGATCAGACATGACTGGTGCTGGGAGTGTATAGTGTCGGCAGCCCGGCTGATATAAACCATATGGAGGGTATATATAATTCTGATTTACTATAGTCTACAAATAGCTGAGCTGGAGCAGGATGACTCTATAGCACACACAAGTGGCCATTGTCAGTACTGCATGTGCTTACAGGGATGTCCAAAGGAGGGTTTCATCTATTCACATCAGAAATGATAATTGTTTGAGGATCCCACCAGGAAGGAGTCTGGAGGAGGACAGAGGAGTCTGGGGAAGGACAGAGGAGTCTGAAGGAGGACAAAAGGGTCTGGAGGAGGACAGAAGAGTCTGGAGGAGGACAGAAGAGTCTGGAAGAGGACAGAGGAGTCTGGGGGAGGACAGTGAGGGGATAGCCATCGTGCTGCTCATATATATATATATATATATATATATATATATATATATATATATATATATATATAAAATATATATATATATATCTTGTGGCAGACATGTCACACGCTATATAACACACTATATCACAAGCTATGAATCCTGGGTATACCCGACTCCTGACTACTGTAGAGTACAAATGATTCCTTACAGTGAACCCACAGCACCACCAGTGGTCATTGATGGTACTGCAACCATTAAACCTGCAGTCAGTAGGAACCTTGAACCTGAGAGCGGACACCACAGGATATAGCATTATCCCCTCCACTACGTATATACGCTGTATTAGTTCTTTAGAGATTATCACTACATAATTGATGTCCGTCATAGGAGGCGGCGATCCCATCTACAGAACGGACGGCTGCTTGTTGTTGTTTTGCGCTGTTCTCTAACAATGCGACACCTCATAAAGATTTTATGGCCTTGCTTGGTCTGTGCTCATGAATAGCCTCTGCCGGTCACAGCGGAGGAGACGCGGCCAGTAACACTGAAGCGGGGAACGTCCATTGTATTCAGAGGGGACTCAGCATTAACCCTTTAATAACATTAATATTTGGAGGTTGTCTAGTTAAAAAAAAAAAAAAAAAAAGAAAAAAAAAACATACTTTCAATAAAGTTTGGGTGATTTAACAGAAGTGGGGGTCCTCATTAGGGACGGTCATCAATCAGCCATAGTGGGGGGTGGGGGGGGGATATTAAGAGTCTTTCTCTTTGGAGGACCCCAATACATCCACACTCTACTGATTTGGGTGTAATACTTCATCTCGCCTGCGGTGGTGCTGTTGAGTAATTGAATACTTTCCTCAATCACTGATCAGCGCTGATTGTTGTCATTAATCCCTTTACATACAAACCACTAGATAAGGGAGGGGCTGGGGGGGGGGGGAGGGTTGTTCTACACACTGGTCCCTCTGCTGCGGGTGGGAATGAACGTTCACGATCGTAAATCCGTGATTTATTTTACAGAAACGTTCTAAACATTCACAGAGTAACAGAAAGGTCAAGGTTTACTACGACTGCAGTCGTACTTTATGCAGAGCTTCATGCTTAAAGGGCACGTTCACAATTACATGTGGCCTTTGGGTATTAAAGGGGGTTTGTATTGGGGGTAAAAGTTTTTAATAAAGATTTAATAAAGTCTTTACATTGAGTAGCAGCAGTAAGGGGTGACACAGCCCCTCTGCTGCCACCAATGGCCGTGTCAGGAACTGCCGGGGTGCTCAAGCCCCGGTCCCTGTCCAGTTAGTTACACATGACTAGTGATGCTGTAAGCAGCGATAGTCACCCTCTCCCTGATAGAGTCCTGACCCTGAATAACACCAGAGCAAAATCAGAATCAGAGCAGAAAGAACGGACAGTGTATTAGTAGCATTAGTATCACTTAGACCCCTCTGTCTTACAGTCTGTGCTACTTCAGAGTATATAAATAGATGGTTTTACTTGAGCAGCAGCATTTCTGGCTGTTGGGGTGATGTTTACCCCCATTGCGGTCCCTTCTTCCTGGAAATAGCCATTCTGAAAGACTGAAGTTGGGCACCTTGGTGGCTGAGTGGTCGGCCCAGTTATCTTACATCCCCACTAAAATCTCCCTGGAGGTTCTTCTCCACATGTCTGGCAGGATCTTTTGTTTACTTTTTAAACACTGAGTGTTCCTGGCTCCTCTTTTCTGATGCCCACAGGTCCTGCACTAGGACATGGCAGAGCACAGAGGGGTCTGAAGCTCATACAGTATATAGGAAGGTGCTGGGGCAATAATCTGCAGAATATATGGTGTTATATAGGAAGGAGCTGGAGCAATACTCTGCAGAATATAGGCTGTTATATAGGGAGGAGCTGGAGCAATACTCTGCAGGGACACCTGACATGTCTGCTCTATACCTTGGTTTATTTCTTGTTTATAATACATCTATTTTTAACTAACTGAATGACTTCACTTACAATATGTAGAGAAAGGGTGGTGTATAGTGACAGCACAGATATGGGAGGTGTATAGGGACAGCACAGATATGGGAGGTGTATAGGGACAGCACAGATATGGGAGGTGTATAGGGACAGCACAGATATGGGAGGTGTATAGAGAGACAGCACAGATATGGGAGGTGTATAGTGACAGCACAGATATGGGAGGTGTATGGAGAGACAGCACAGATATGGGAGGTGTATAGAGAGACAGCACAGATATGGGAGGTGTATAGTGACAGCACAGATATGGGAGGTGTATAGTGACAGCACAGATATGGGAGGTGTATAGTGACAGCACAGATATGGGAGGTGTATAGTGACAGCACAGATATGGGAGGTGTATAGTGACAGCACAGATATAGGAGGTGTATAGTGACAGCACAGATATGGGAGGTGTATAGTGACAGCACAGATATGGGAGGTGTATAGTGACAGCACAGATATGGGAGGTGTATAGTGACAGCACAGATATGGGAGGTGTATAGAGAGACAGCACAGATATGAGAGGTGTATAGTGACAGCACAGATATGGGAGGTGTATAGTGACAGCACAGATATGGGAGGTGTATAGTGACAGCACAGATATGGGAGGTGTATAGTGACAGCACAGATATGGGATGTGTATAGTGACAGCACAGATATGGGAGGTGTATAGTGACAGCACAGATATGGGATGTGTATAGTGACAGCACAGATATGGGAGGTGTATAGTGACAGCACAGATATGGGAGGTGTATAGTGACAGCACAGATATGGGAGGTGTATAGTGACAGCACAGATATGGGAGGTGTATAGTGACAGCACAGATATGGGAGGTGTATAGAGAGACAGCATAGATATGGGAGGTGTATAGTGACAGCATAGATATGGGAGGTGTATAATGACAGCACAGATATGGGAGGTGTATAGTGACAGCACAGATATGGGAGGTGTATAGTGACAGCACAGATATGGGATGTGTATAGTGACAGCACAGATATGGGAGGTGTATAGGGACAGCACAGATATGGGAGGTGTATAGGGACAGCACAGATATGGGAGGTGTATAGTGACAGCACAGATATGGGAGGTGTATAGAGAGACAGCACAGATATGGGAGGTGTATAGTGACAGCATAGATATGGGAGGTGTATAGTGACAGCACAGATATGGGAGGTGTATAGTGACAGCACAGATATGGGTGGTGTATAGTGACAGCACAGATATGGGAGGTGTATAGAGAGACAGCACAGATATGGGAGGTGTATAGTGACAGCACAGATATGGGAGGTGTATAGTGACAGCACAGATATGGGAGGTGTATAGTGACAGCACAGATATGGGAGGTGTATAGTGACAGCACAGATATGGGATGTGTATAGTGACAGCACAGATATGGAAGGTGTATAGTGACAGCACAGATATGGGAGGTGTATAGAGAGACAGCATAGATATGGGAGGTGTATAGTGACAGCACAGATATGGAAGGTGTATAGTGACAGCACAGATATGGGAGGTGTATAGTGACAGCACAGATATGGGAGGTGTATAGTGACAGCACAGATATGGAAGGTGTATAGTGACAGCACAGATATGGGAGGTGTATAGAAAGACAGCACAGATATGGGAGGTGTATAGTGAGACAGCACAGATATGGGAGGTGTATAGTGACAGCACAGATATGGGTGGTGTATAGTGACAGCACAGATATGGGAGGTGTATAGTGACAGCACAGATATGGGAGGTGTATAGTGACAGCAAAGATATGGAAGGTGTATAGTGACAGCACAGATATGGGAGGTGTATAGAGAGACAGCATAGATATGGGAGGTGTATAGTGACAGCATAGATATGGGAGGTGTATAGTGACAGCACAGATATGGGAGGTGTATAGTGACAGCACAGATATGGGAGGTGTATAGTGACAGCACAGATATGGGATGTGTATAGTGACAGCACAGATATGGGAGGTGTATAGTGACAGCACAGATATGGGAGGTGTATAGTGACAGCACAGCTATGGGAGGTGTATAGTGACAGCACAGATATGGGAGGTGTATAGTGACAGCAAAGATATGGAAGGTGTATAGTGACAGCACAGATATGGGAGGTGTATAGAGAGACAGCATAGATATGGGAGGTGTATAGTGACAGCACAGATATGGGAGGTGTATAGTGACAGACAGCATAGATATGGGAGGTGTATAGTGACAGCACAGATATGGGAGGTGTATAGTGACAGCACAGATATGGGAGGTGTATAGTGACAGCACAGATATGGGAGGTGTATAGGGACAGCACAGATATGGGAGGTGTATAGTGACAGCACAGATATGGGAGGTGTATAGTGACAGCACAGATATGGGAGGTGTATAGTGACAGCACAGATATGGGAGGTGTATAGTGACAGCACAGATATGGGAGGTGTATAGTGACAGCACAGATATGGGAGGTGTATAGTGACAGCACAGATATGGGAGGTGTATAGTGACAGCACAGATATGGGAGGTGTATAGAGAGACAGTATTTATAAGCAGGTCTGTGCATCTGGGCTGCTATGGGCTGTTTTGTTTCTTATATTTTCCACCTCTGATTTCTCTGAGATGCTTGTAGGGCTGCAAGTTTAGAGCTCAGTTTAGAGCTCAGTTTAGAGCTCAGTGCATGTTCCATATTTGTGTAGCTATAGGTCCAGAGCTCAGTGGGTGTTCTCTATAGTTCAGCAGGATTAAAGCTCAGTGGGTGTTCTCTGTGGAGCTTCAGGATTAAAGCTCAGTGGTTCTCTATGGAGATGCAGGTTCAGAGTTTAGTGGGTGTTTTCTAAAGAGCTGTGAGATTAGAGCTTAGTGGGTGTTCTCTATGAAGATACAGGTCCAGAGCTCAGTGGGTGTTCTTTATGGAGCTACAGGATTAGAGCTCAGTTGGTGTTCTCTATGTAGATGCAGGATTAAATCTAAATGGGTGTTTTCTATGCAGATAGAAGTTTAGAGATCAGTGGGTGTTCTCTATGGAGCCACAGGTTCAGAGCTGCAGGATTAGAGCTCAGTTGGTGTTTTCTATGGAGCTGCAGGATTAGAGATCAGTGGGTGTTCTCTATGAAGCTGCTGGATTAGAGCTCAGTGGGTGTTCTCTTTGGAGCTGCAGAATTAGATCTTAGAAGATGTTCTCTATAGAGCTGCAGGATTAAAGCTCAATGAGTGTCCTTTATAGAGCTACAGGTGTAGACCTCAGTGGGTGTTGTCTATGGAGCTGCAGGATTAGAGTTTAGTGGGTGTTCTCTATGGAGATGCAGGTTCGGAGCTCAGTGGGTGTTCTCTATAAAGATACAGGTCCAGCAGCTCTATGGAGCTACTGGACCTGTATTAGACTTCAGTGGGTGTTCTTTATAGGGCTGCAGGATTAGAGCTCAGTGGGTGTTCTCTATGGAGCTGTAGGATTAGAGCTCATTGGGTGTTCTCTATACAGCTGCAGGATTAGAGCTTGGTGGATGTTCTCTATGGAGCTGCAGGATTAGAGCTCAGTGGGTGTTCTCTATGGAGCTGCAGGATTAGAGCTCAGTGGGTGTTCTCTATGGAGCTGCAGGATTAGAGCTCAGTGGGTGTTCTCTATGGAGCTGCAGGATTAGAGCTTGGTGGGTGTTCTCTATGGAGCTGCAGGATTAGAGCTTGGTGGGTGTTCTCTATGGAGCTGCAGGATTAGAGCTTGGTGGGTGTTCTCTATGGAGCTGCAGGATTAGAGCTCAGTGGGTGTTCTCTATGGAGCTGCAGGATTAGAGCTTGGTGGGTGTTCTCTATGGAGCTGCAGGATTAGAGCTCAGTGGGTGTTCTCTATGGAGCTGCAGGATTAGAGCTTGGTGGGTGTTCTCTATGGAGATGCAGGTTCAGAGCTCAGCGGATGTTCCCTGCTTGTGAAGCTATCCTGTAAAGGAAGCATTATACTGGCACTGTTTGTAAGAAGCATACTAGACTGGCACTGTTAGGGAAGCCTTAGACCGATTAGATGGTTCTCTTTGATGGTCATTTCTGGGCATGGTATGTAAACACCAAGCATGGACATCCCCCTACATCTGCAGCCCCCACCCCAGATTGCCAGATAAACACTTTGAATGATTTAGGAGGTACTGTCACGCTTTGTGGGTTCAGCTGGGCTCGGTGTAACACAGTACAGCAGTGTCAGGGCAGTCAGGTTACAGCATTATTAGGTGACCCTGGGGAGATGCAATTACCAGGGATTAAAAGGCATTTAACCTATCAGCGACACTATCAGTGCGGTACACAGCCCATCTGCTGTATAGTATCAGTGCAGTACACAGCCCCCCTGCTGTATAGTATCAGTGCAGTACACAGCCCCCCTGCTGTATAGTATCAGTGCAGTACACAGCCCCCCTGCTGTATAGTATCAGTGCAGTACACAGCCTCCCCTGCTGTATAGTATCAGTGCAGTACACAGCCCCCCCCTGCTGTATAGTATCAGTGCAGTACACAGCCCCTCTGCTGTATAGTATCAGTGCAGTACACAGCCCCCCTGCTGTATAGTATCAGTGCAGTACACAGCCCCCCTGCTGTATAGTATCAGTGCAGTACACAGCCCCCCTGCTGTATAGTATCAGTGCAGTACACAGCCTCCCCTGCTGTATAGTATCAGTGCAGTACACAGCCCCCCCCTGCTGTATAGTATCAGTGCAGTACACAGCCCCTCTGCTGTATAGTATCAGTGCAGTACACAGCCCCCCTGCTTTATAGTATCAGTGCAGTACAGAGGCCCCCTGCTGTATAGTATCAGTGCAGAACACAGCCCCTCTGCTGTATAGTATCAGTGCAGTACACAGCCCCCCTGCTGTATAGTATCAGTGCGGTACACAGGCCCCCTGCTGTATAGTATCAGTGCAGAACACAGCCCCCCTGCTGTATAGTATCAGTGCAGTACACAGCCCCCCTGCTGTATAGTATCAGTGTGGTACACAGGCCCCCTGCTGTATAGTATCAGTGCAGTACACAGCCCCCCTGCTGTATAGTATCAGTGTGGTACACAGCCCCCCTGCTGTATAGTATCAGTATTGTACACAGCCCCCCTGCCGTATAGTATCAGTGCAGTACACAGCCCCCCTGCTGTATAGTATCAGTGTGGTACACAGGCCCCCTGCTGTATAGTATCAGTGTGGTACACAGGCCCCCTGCTGTATAGTATCAGTGCGGTACACAGCCCCCCAGCTGTATAGTATCAGTGCAGTACACAGCCCCTCTGCTGTATAGTATCAGTGCAGTACACAGCCCCTCTGCTGTATAGTATCAGTGCAGTACACAGCCCCTCTGCTGTATAGTATCAGTGCGGTACACAGCCCCTCTGCTGTATAGTATCAGTGCGGTACACAGCCCCTCTGCTGTATAGTATCAGTGCGGTACACAGCCCCTCTGCTGTATAGTATCAGTGCAGTACACAGCCCCTCTGCTGTACAGTATCAGTGCGGTACACAGCCCCCCTGCTGTATAGTATCAGTGCGGTACACAGCCCCCCTGCTGTATAGTATCAGTGCAGTACACAGCCCCCCTGCTGTATAGTATCAGTGCAGTACACAGCCCCCCTGCTGTATAGTATCAGTGCAGTACACAGCCCCCCTGCTGTATAGTATCAGTGCGGTACACAGCCCCCCTGCTGTATAGTATCAGTGCAGTACACAGCCCCCCTGCTGTATAGTATCAGTGCAGTACACAGCCCCCCTGCTGTATAGTATCAGTGCTGTACACAGCCCCCCTGCTGTATAGTATCAGTGCGGTACACAGCCCCCCTGCTGTATAGTATCAGTGCGGTACACAGCCCCTCTGCTGTATAGTATCAGTGCAGTACACAGCCCCTCTGCTGTATAGTATCAGTGCAGTACACAGCCCCTCTGCTGTATAGTATAAGTGCGGTACACAGCCCCCCTGCTGTATAGTATCAGTGCAGTACACAGCCCCCCTGCTGTATAGTATCAGTGCAGTACACAGCCCCTCTGCTGTATAGTATCAGTGCAGTACACAGCCCTACTGCTGTCACAACCATGTAATCAGACAGTGATTGCACTGAGGTGATGAGCTCAGGTTCATAAAATGGGTGATCCAAGCAAGGCAGCTTTCTTCCTAAAATAGCGCCACGCCTGGTTGTCTCAGGTATTGCAGTTTGCCTTGTATAGGGCTGAGCTGTAATACCATACACAACCTTTTTTGGAAGCAAGCAGCCAGACTAAATTTTCAAGATCCCTGCTTGCTGTCAGTGAATGCAGGAAAGTATATATAGGGGGTGCAGAGGTTTCGGTTGAAGACCCCAGTATTATAAGGATCACTTAGCAGGTGGCAGGCCCTGGTATAGATTTTATATTGGAGCCCAGGAGCCACCGGGTACAGCTCTGATTGAATGACATTTTGTTTGCCAGACCCCATACTTCTCACAGCTGGGGGGCTGCTACAGTGGTACTCTGTGTTTGTATATATATATATATATATATATATATATATATATATATAGTGGTTAGGTGATCCCAGGTGTCTGCATCCAACATGTACATACAGATGTAGCAGATGTGAGTATGCGCAGAATCCCATAGTGACACATTTTTACTATCGAGGAGGCATGGCTGCATTATTGGCAGAGCTGTCAATCATTGAGTGACTCCGCCCTCTGGACTATGAAATTTTTTCCTTTTAACAATGTATCAATCTGCTCAGCTCCTACCAGTCTTAACTCATTCCTGTCATAGAGGTTTGAGGGTCTGGGAGCTGCGCCCCCATCTTTTTGGAGCACAGTGCCCCTTTCATGCTTCACCCATAGAATTTAATTACAAGGAATAACGATATATGGCAACAACATATTCTGCAGCGCCGTACACAGAGAGCTATTCCTTGTCTTGACTACTTCTCCCCAATTCATTATAAGTGGTGATCCATAAGCAATCTCTGCTAGTGAAGTGTTCATCCTGAGCTTCCTGGTTCATTAGTACAGTAAGGACCAGCAAAGCAGTAGGGAAGGGAATGTACATGTATGACACTATACGTATAGACCTATCAGGGTGCTAGGAAAGCTGGGTGACCACAATAAGGACACTGCAGTCTCTGCAGATATGTGGGAAAGTTCCGTCACTTGTGAACGCAAACATTCCTTGTGCAAATTCACAAGAAAAACCCAAGTTGTGTCGGGGCTGATAAGTCTGAGTCTTAAGGAGATTAAGCAAATCCTTGCAGAATGCAATTGTAGCCGGAGACAGAAGAGAAGAGTTCTCAGCCGTACTCACCATATACCGTCCAGGGAGCCTTGTGCTGACCTCCAGGTGCCCAGGTGGGCTGGGGGATCCAGGGGGCTGCAGACCCCCAGTCCTGTGCGGCAGGTGGAGACTGCTACCTGTGTGCGGCCGCCCGGTGGGATCCTGCCTGGAACAGGCTGCCCATTCATGTCCACTGATCCTTCTTAAAGAGAGGAGGAGATTTCAGGGCAGAGGTCTGCTCTCTGTGACATCACAGCCCGGGGTGGAGTGTGGTAAGTGATAGTGCCCTGGCATTGTTGGATGGCAGCCGGCGTGAGGAGTGACAATGGCTGAGATAGAGGAGAGGACAATAGAGTCCGCAGCACCATGACGGCTACAGTGTAACCTGTACGGATGCAGCAGAGCTGGGACTGTCAGACGTAGCAGAGAGAGTCATGATATTTGCCACAGTTACTGCTGATATCACTGTGTTATGGTGTTACGGTATAGCAGTATCATTGTGTTATGGTGTTACGGTATAGCAGTATCATTGTGTTATGGTGTTACGGTATAGCAGTATCATTGTGTTATGGTGTTACGGTATAGCAGTATCATTGTGTTATGGTGTTACGGTATAGCAGTGTGATGAGGACGCATTGAAAGCAACAAATCACAAACTCAGCTCTGCTGCTTCTGTTATGAGTGAAGGAACAAGATTTATCAGATTCACTTTAAATAATTGCATCTTGTTGGAACATGGAATAATAATATCAGCAACAGCAACCAATACATTGTATCTGCATATATACAATACCTGTATTTAGCAGTATATAGTATACCTGTATATAGGAGTCCAGAGAAAAGGAATATGTAGCTGATTGATTGACAGATAGATAGATAGATAGATAGATAGATAGATAGATAGATATATTTCAGTCTGGAGTGCACTCAAAGATCCGATGCAAGAGTGCCAGCGACGAAGATTGGATAAAGTCTCCTCTTCAATATAACCAAGAAATCGCAGCACATCCAAATAGTGCAAAAATTCTGTCTCTTTTATTTCATGGTATCAAAATCAATAGGTGCAACGTTTCTGTCTCATCTCGAGACCTTTCTCAAGCAAAGAAAGGTGTCGAGATGAGACAGAAACGTTGCACCTATTGATTTTGATACCATGAAATAAAAGACACAGAATTTTTGCACTATTTGGATGTCCTGCGATTTCTTGGATAGATAGATAGATAGATAGATAGATAGATAGGAGATAGATAGATAGATAGATAGGAGATAGATAGGAGATAGATAGGAGATAGATAGATAGATAGATAGGAGATAGATAGATAGATAGATAGATAGGAGATAGATAGGAGATAGATAGATAGATAGATAGGAGATAGATAGATAGATAGATAGGAGATAGATAGATAGATAGATAGATAGATAGATAGATAGATAGATAGGAGATAGATAGGAGATAGATAGATAGATAGATAGATAGATAGATAGATAGATAGGAGATAGATAGATAGATAGATAGATAGATAGATAGATAGGAGATAGATAGGAGATAGATAGGAGATAGATAGATAGATAGATAGATAGATAGATAGATAGATAGATAGATAGATAGATAGATAGATAGGAGATAGATAGATAGATAGATAGATAGATAGATAGATAGATAGGAGATAGATAGGAGATAGATAGATAGATAGATAGATAGATAGATAGATAGATAGATAGATACCAAAACGATATCTTGGAGCAGCACAACTGAAGTCGCTGAGTTGGGTGCCAGCAGGTATAGTCTTGACAAGACTTGCTTGATAGATATAGAAATCGCCCACAGCACACCGGTCGTATCAAAGAAAAGTGAATTTATTTCATTGTGAAACAGCACAGCAAACAGTTACATAGCGACGTTTCGACGACCTCCGTCGTCTTTTTCAAGCATGCTTGAAAAAGACGACGGAGGTCGTCGAAACGTCGCTATGTAACTGTTTGCTGTGCTGTTTCACAATGAAATAAATTCACTTTTCTTTGATACGACCGGTGTGCTGTGGGCGATTTCTATATCTAGATAGATAGATAGATAGATAGATAGATAGATAGATAGATAGATAGATAGATATTGAAGAGGAGACGTTAACCCATTCTCCGTTGCTGGCACTCCCATTATCATTACTGTGAATGCACTAAATTGTGATAGATAGATAGATAGATAGATAGATAGATAGATAGATAGATAGATAGAAGATAGATAGATATAGATAGATAGATAGATAGATAGATAGATAGATAGATAGATAGATAGATAGATAGATAATAGATGATAGATAGGAGAGAGATAGATAGATAGATAGATAGATAGATAGATAGATAGATAGATAGATAGACAGACGATTGACAGATGATAGATAGATGATAGTTAGGAGATAGATAGCTAGAAGATAGATCGATAGACAGATAGATAATAGATAAATGATTGATTGACAGATAGATAGATAGATAGATAGATAGATAGATAGATAGATAGATAGATAGGAGAGATAGTATTGGATCAGTAGGATGCACGTCCAGCCCTGATGTGCGGCAGTAAATGAGGACCCCCGATCCCCATCACATGAGGTTCTTCCTGGTGACACAGGAGGGGGTCTATATCCAGTTTTCTATGGTGGGGGGTGGGGTGGGGTGTGGTGTGGTAGGCACAATCCAGATAGCACATAAGGCTGGAGCACTGCAGATTAGAGAATAACTTTCTAGAACACATGATTAGAATTATCTCCACCCAACCTGTGATCTGGATGTCCGTCCGCATGTGACGGGGGGCAGTGTGTCATGGTGTGAGGGGGATGGAGTCACACACAGCTACATGAACAAAAAGGGAATTATCCAAGGAATAGTTTGTTTTTTTGGAGATTTTGGTGAGAAATATTTTCTTCATCGCTACTTTGCACAGAAAAGTGCGACTTACCTCCCTGCCTCACCTCCTCCCTGCTATCAGTGCAGCCCCACGACCGACAGTCTGGTCACTAGGGAAACTACCCTCCGGTCTCTGGCGTTTTCACCCACTGTTTTTGTACATACAGCTCTGGTGCAGACCTGTGGGTTTCCATGGTAACAGACAACTAACAGGCCCTGTGTAGTCTGAGCCTTTGTCTTAGTAACCCACAAAATCTATGCTAGTCAGAGGCGGGTACAGATAGAAGGAAGTGTAACTGCAGGATCAGACAACACAAGGCCTGACTGTTGTCTGTTACCATGGAAACATATAGAAGATTTTTTTTTTTTGCTTTATTTTTTATTTGCTAATGTTCTAGGTGTATAATGCGTCATGAACAGGGAGCCCGCTCTGCCAGTAATGCCATGTGTGAATAAGGAGATCATGATGATGGAGGACCTGCATCAAGCTAACCGATCCCCGACATGAATCACATGATGGCTGATAACGGGCGCACAGTTTGGCGTCACTATTTATACCAGGGTCACAGGGTAACAAGTCATTGTTTTATAATAATAAAGAAGAAAAATAACATAGTTCATCCATAATTAGGAGTCCAAAGAGGTGACAGATCATCAGACTTTACAGATTACTGGATGGTCATAAAATCATAATTTCCAGGTTATCAGGATTTTGAGATATTAAACTGCAGGAATTTTAGTGAATTTTCCTATTGAAGAAGTTTATGATATCACAGGTGTTACCCTAAGGTCAGGGCTCTGGCCTGGTCACTCAGGGACACTCACAGGGCTCTCCCTAAGCTGCTCCTGGGTTGTCCCGGTTTAGGGTCATTGAGGGACATTTACTAAGGAGTCTAATGTGTGCGACTCTTCTAATGAGGATTGGTGGATATCTTGTTCCAATATCTTGTGACTGATTTATTAAAATATAGCACTGCCATAGTGAATGTATCTATCTAGTCGCAGAAAAAGTAGCAAAAAAGCAAAAATTGTGCAAGCATATTCACCTGGCACTGACCAGACGTAGGCTAATCCCAGATTATGGGAACTTTTTGGTGAATACTCAAAACAGGTAGATCCTGTGTCTCCTCCTCACTGTAGGGATGGTATGGGGCAGGTGATGGGCAGTGGTCTCCTCCTCACTGTAGGGATGGTATGGGGCAGGTGATGGGCAGTGCCCGGTCTCCTCCTCACTGTAGGGATGGTATGAGGCTCGAGATGGGCAGTGGTGTCCTCCTCACTGTAGGGATGGTATGGGGCAGGTGATGGGCAGTGGTCTCCTCCTCACTGTAGGGATGGTATGGGGCAGGTGATGGGCAGTGCCCGGTTTCCTCCTCACTGTAGGGATGGTATGGGGAAGGTGATGGGCAGTGTCCGGTCTTCTCCTCACTGTAGGGATGGTATGGGGAAGGTGATGGGCAGTGTCCGGTCTTCTCCTCACTGTAGGGATGGTATGGGGAAGGTGATGGGCAGTGTCTGGTCTTCTCCTCACTGTAGGGATGGTATGGGGCAGGTGATGGGCAGTGCCCGGTCTCCTCCTCACTGTAGGGATGGTATGGGGAAGGTGATGGGCAGTGCCTGGTCTCCTCCTCACTGTAGGGGTGGTATGAGGCAGGTGATGGGCAGTGGTCTCCTCCTCACTGTTGGGATGGTATGGGGACAGGTGATGGGCAGTGGTCTCCTCCTCACTGTAGGGATGGTATGGGGCAGGTGATGGGCAGTGGTGTCCTCCTCACTGTTGGGATGGTATGGGGCAGGTGATGGGCAGTGCTACGGTCTCCTCCTCACTGTAGGGATGGTATGGGGAAGGGGATGGTCAGTGCCAGGTCTTCTCCTCACTGTAGGGATGGTATGGGGCAGGTGATGGGCAGTGGTCTCCTCCTCACTGTTGGGATGGTATGGGGCAGGTGATGGGCAGTGGTCTCCTCCTCACTGTAGGGATGGTATGGGGCAGGTAATGGGCAGTGCTACGGTCTCCTCCTCACTGTAGGGATGGTATGGGGCAGGTGATGGGCAGTGCCTGGTCTCCTCCTCACTGTAGGGGTGGTATGGGGCAGGTGATGGGCAGTGCCTGGTCTCCTCCTCACTGTAGGGGTGGTATGGGGCAGGTGATGGTCAATTCCCGGTCTCCTCCTCACTGTAGGCATGGTATGAGGCAGGTGATGGGCAGTGGTGTCCTCCTCACTGTTGGGATGGTATGGGGCAGGTGATGGGCAGTGGTGTCCTCCTCACTGTTGGGATGGTATGGGGCAGGTGATGGGCAGTGCCCGGTCTCCTCCTCACTGTAGGGATGGTATGGGGCAGGTGATGGGCAGTGCCTGGTCTTCTCCTCACTGTAGGGATGGTATGGGGAAGGGGATGGTCAGTGCCCGGTCTTCTCCTCACTGTATGGATGGTATGGGGCAGGTGATGGGCAGTGCCCGGTCTTCTCCTCACTGTAGGGATGGTATGGGGCAGGTGATGGGCAGTGCCTGGTCTCCTCCTCACTGTAGGGATGGTATGGGGCAGGTTATGGGCAGTGCCCGGTCTCCTCCTCACTGTAGGGATGGTATGGGGCAGGTGATGGGCAGTGGTGTCCTCCTCACTGTTGGGATGGTATGGGGCAGGTGATGGGCAGTGGTGTCCTCCTCCCTTTTGGGATGGTATGGGGCAGGTGATGGGCAGTGGTGTCCTCCTCACTGTTGGGATGGTATGGGGAAGGGGATGGTCAGTGCCCGGTCTCCTCCTCACTGTAGGGATGGTATGGGGCAGGTGATGGGCAGTGCCTGGTCTCCTCCTCACTGTAGGGATGGTATGGGCCAGGTGATGGGCAGTGCCCGGTCTCCTCCTCACTGTAGGGATGGTATGGGGCAGGTGATGGGCAGTGCCCGGTCTCCTCCTCACTGTAGGGATGGTATGGGGAAGGTGATGGGCAGTGCCCGGTCTCCTCCTCACTGTAGGGATGGTATGGGGCAGGTGATGGGCAGTGGTGTCCTCCTCACTGTTGGTATGGTATAGGGCAGGTGATGGGCAGTGCCCGGTCTCCTCCTCACTGTAGGGATGGTATGAGGCAGGTGATGGGCAGTGGTGTCCTCCTCACTGTTGGGATGGTATGGGGCAGGTGATGGGCAGTACCCGGTCTCCTCCTCACTGTAGGGATGGTATGAGGCAGGTGATGGGCAGTGCCCGGTCTCCTCCTCACTATAGGGATGGTATGAGGCAGGTGATGGGCAGTGGTGTCCTCCTCACTGTTGGGATGGTATGGGGCAGGTGATGGGCAGTGCCCGGTCTCCTCCTCACTGTAGGGATGGTATGTCAATACACAGGCACAAGTATTCTCTTCTTCTTACTAAGTATTCTTCTACCTCATCCTCCACCATCCCGGCAGAGCACAGTGCTAGTTGGGTTGAGACTCTCACCACATCCTCCTCTCTGCTACTCTGCTTCTTTGTATCCTTCAACACGCTACTCAGTCGGCACGACTGTACTCCTCGCTCTATTCCTGTCGCAGATCTGGTTATCGTATTATCAAGTGATTTATCAAGGGAACTATCAAGTGTAACTTATCTTGTCAATGCACAGCTGTATGTCTTGCTGCACGCAAGTACCTTTTAAGTAAAACCAAGCTTATTTATGATAAAGAGCCTTGGGACCCCACACCGACTGCAGCCTTGGGACATTTTCCCTTTACTTTGGGTGGCAGTTCCGATAGTCCTGGAGGGTCAATACACCACTTTGGCCATCCGTGACTACTCTAACCCCAGGGACCCCATAGCAGGCCGGCAGGACACTGTCCACAGGGGAAAAGGGTACAGCTGTCCTCCTAAACTAAAAGCAGGTGTGCCCCCACATCTGTGTGCCCCACTGGCACTGGCGTCACGACATAACATCCTAGGGACGGGCTGTATCTTGGCCAACCACCACCGGAGTGGCGTCACACTCTACCATCTAGCAAGTGACCGGCGGATCCTCCGACACATCATCACCGGGGATCACCAGCGCGTACACCACATATGTATGCAGACCACTGTAATGTACCAGTTGTAGGCGTTAATGAGAGAGGGCTACATCATGCATTATACAAAGTGATGACAGATATAAGGTCATAAGTAACCATCACACAGCAGCACTTACAAAGACATACGGTAGTATGAAGCCGCCGGCAATCGCTGAACCTTTCTGAGTCAGCCCCATCACTTACACTGTGCTAATGGCGCCATCTGATGGTTGACTGTAGAAAAAATGATATTTGATATTTATAGCAGTAAGGGAAATGTTATTTTCTTTAACTCCTAGAATTAGTAAGGTCCTATTAATAGAAAATATACCACAGATAGCAGTTTGTAGATTTCCATTGTATTCTTTGGGTTGGCAGTCTACGGTAATGGCACCAGGGTGGGATGATGCGTCCAGTATTATCAGGCGTGTTACTTGCAGAGAGGTGAGCGACCACACACTTTAGTATGGAGGCCATAATAGTGGTTTCTCCCCCCCCCCCAACGGTGCAGGTATATACAGGGCAGTCTTATTATCATGGCTAGTGTTAGAGCGGATCTGTAAACTAATCAGGCTGGGCAACGTTCTTCGATTCCTCTGCATTTGACTCCCCATAGCTGTGGAAGTTGGATGCTGCCCTAGGGCTGCCAGGACAACTTGTTTAGAGCCTATGGCCACAGGCTGTATCCATGTTTTCATGGACTCTCTAGGGCGGCATCCAACTTCTGCAGCTATGGGGAGTCACATGCTGAGCATTCGGGTCCCACGAACATTGATGAACCAGTTTGACAGGTTCCCTCAACAAATTATGACCAATACTTAGTAGTCCCGTCATGTGCAGCACGGCCAGCAGCTAGACCAGGGGGAAGGGAACTTTCGGCCCTCCAGTTATTGCAAAACTACAACTCCCATCATGCCTGGACAGCCAAAGCTAAAGCTTTGGCTGTCCAGGCATGATGGGAGTTGTAGTTTTGCAACAGCTGGAGAGCCAAGGTTCCCTACCCCTGAGCTAGACAGACCAGGATTGACTCTAGGTCCTAGTGGGTGTCACAGGTATATGGAGCTATGGTGAATGCATCTTGCACCTGCTAGAGAGTCCATAGAGTCAACACCATCATCAAGGTCTCACAGATGATCAATTAGGTTCACGTCTGGGAAATTCGGGGTCGGGAAAGTACTGGGAAGTCTTGGTCACGCTCTTCCAACCAATGCCGGATATTTCTAGCTGTGTGAAATGTCGCATTGTCTTGGTGGAAGCTCCCATGTTCCCCAGGGGAGACAATCAGCATGTATGGGTGCACGTAATCTGCCCCTTTTATACATGACAGCAACAAGGCATATGGGTGCAGGCGGCCTATCACCCCTTATATACCCACGAGTGACCACACACTGCTGACATCAGAAGTAGGAAGGGCGGTGTATATGGCGACTGACAGACGGACAGACAGGAGTAGGAGAGATGCATTTATTATAAAGGTTTCCCATGTAGACATTATAAGGATTATAAAGTGCTAATCTGTAAACGTACAATAAAAAAAACACAGGTAACAAAACCCAATAGTCATAAAAAGTAGAAAGTCAAGGTAAATCGGCGACGAAACAAAGTCCCAAAATCAACATTGTATAAAAAAAGAAAGAAAAAAAATCTGAAAAACTCAACGTTATAATAAGATCTGAGGACATGATGAGCGAAATCAACATTGCGAAGGCAACATTCCAAAACAGGATATGAACAGAGATCAATGGGGTCGCCTATAGCAACCATAGAGCAGTGATTACATTGTTTGTTGCTATGGCAACACAGCAGATGACGACCCTTAGGCAGCGGCCTCCAACCCGTATCCCTCCAGCAGTAGGAAAAACTACACTTCCCATCATGCAATGCCCAACAGCTGGACAGCCTCAGGTTGGAGAACACAGTCCTATAAGGAAGCCTCTGATTGGATGTTTGGGGGCGACATTGACCTATTATCTGTTTTTCACGTGTAAGAAGGTTTCGAAAATATTCATTCATTAAATGAAACGAAAAAAAGAAAAGTAAGATTATTTGGCATTTTGGACCCTGTACGGTATGTAGTTATGGCTTCTTTCTCGAGAGTGCCCTAATGACATTTGGTCGGTTGCCATGGAAACACCTTTGGCCTTCATGTATGACAGTGGGCTCAGTATGGCGGTGGGCACACTACCAAAAAAGCCTCTGTTGTTGGTTGGGTCTATCACGAGACGCACATCACAACAGAACCCATTGGGGCCTGCTGTCCACCATTATTTCATGGGCCTGGTGCAGTTATCAGGCCATGATGATGTTGACATCACAGCATAACAGAGTAGCCATGTTGCTCACGACAACCAATCACAGTTTAGCTTTCATTTTCAACCTCATATAAAAGCTGAGCTTATTGGTTGCTAGGCGTAACATGGCTGCCATTCCATGGACTGAGGTGAATGGAGAGGGTTGTCTACAGCTTGGATACATCCTAGACTGTCGGTCCCCATACTTGGCAAACATATTGGCTTTTAGGAGCATACGGGGCGGTCCGAGCCTTAACATGTCCCATGGATGGGAACTGAAATTATGGCAGACCCCAGGTATAGACTATGGAGGCTGAGGACCTCCGCTGTACCCAGGGGCGACAACTCTCGCTGCACGTCCATCGCCTCTTGTGTAGGACCCTTTTGGTCCATCTCTTGTCCCCTTTCTCTCTTGCAATCACAGTGAGGTTATATATGTGGTATATACCAAGAGCTCTTATGTCAGTCATATACAGTCATATCAGTTATATATCATTTAGTTATACATATATCTACATATACACACAATAAAGAACAATCAATGCCTCCCCGCTGCCCAGAGAAAAACTAAATAAGACATGTTTTAAAGGGCTCATGTCAGATTCTTAAAGGGGTTATCCAGGATTAGAACACTGCTTCTTTCTTTTAGAAACAGTGCCACTCCTGTCCTCAGTTTGTGTGTGGTACTGCAGCTCAGTTCCTTTAAAGGGGTTATCAAACATGGCCGCTTTCTTCCATAAACACCACCCCGGTAATGTGGTGGCACCACTACGAGAAGTACACAGCCAATTGCTACTGACCCTGTTCTTTCTATGGGACAGCTGATTGTTTCCCTTAGTCACGTGACCAGCGGAGGACCCTCGTATCCTTGCCTCTGAGGAGTCTATACAGAACAATGGCACATCAATCTTCATATATGATACTATAGAGGTCAGTAAGAAGTCTGAAATGGCACTGTTTATCCTACGGGTAAATATATATTTCCAATATACGGATACATGAAACATCGGACGCAGTGAAATGACCCTGGAGTTGCCGGTTCCCTGTCATTAAATTCTTTTTTTTTTTTTTTTTGGCTATGAAACTCAGATACTGCATGCAGCGCACTCCATCACCGCGCTGGAATACATAAGGAGATTATACTTCTTATCTATGAAATACAGGCCACAATGGCTGACAGGCTGAAAAGGCGCCCGCCAGGTTGGTCGCTATCCGGTAGGTATGGCCGTGGCCGCTTAGATACCGCTCAGGTTGTTGCTGGTGAATAGAACCAGCTGAACGGAGCCCGCGACCTGGGGGTTACTCTTGTTACTCTTGTCCTGGAGCGGCAGGCTGTGCTGGGATGGCTGGTTGTTCGCTTCGGCTGCCAGGACCACCTGACCCATAAATTCATCTTTTATCACGTTGTGATTCCAAACCTGAAAAACATATACAAAAAAAAAGTTGATATTTCCAAGTCACATCCAATGCAATGCTATGCAATCGTGCAATAATCCCACAAAAAACAAGCCCTGACAAAACTCAGAAAGCTGAGCCTGCTTCATACCTGGCGGGGGCTGACATCCGACATCCAGTGACATAGGTCAACCTAGATTTATGTACTAGATGCTATGGCCCATGGTGTTTGCAGAATCTAGGGAGCTAGTCCTGAAGGCCTCATTGGCTGCCATGTTAGGTCTGACAGCCAGTAGTAGTAGTGGACTGCAGAAATAATGGTACAGTGCAATAAAAGAGTATTGCAGTGTACTTTACAAGTGATCGCATGAAAGTGAATAAGAGCTTTCTTGGAGGACTAAAAAAAAGATGTAAAAAATAATAATAATAATAATAATAATTAAAAAAAAATATATATATGTTCAAAAAGACAAATTTTTCCGATGATTTAAATAAGTTAAACCACGAAAAGAATTTATGGAGGAAATTTTTTTTGAATAAATGTCCATATTAGTCCCTGAATGTAAGGAGAGGAGAAAAAAAAACAAAAACAAAAAAAATCCATATGATCAGTGTAGCAGGAAGGGGTTAATAGTCAGTTGACACAATGTAATGACGCTGTTCTCACACTAGGGGGCTCCTGTGTATCGTGCAGCAATGCATCTGCCTATGTGTGAGTGTTGAGTTACGGGTGAGCAGCGCTTGGTTTGCCGTCCTCTAGGACAGGAGTAGAGGCAGGTTCACACTCACCTGGACGATGATCGGCTGCCCCGGCTTCTTTCGGTAGAACACGCCCTTGACGTCAAATTGAGGAATCAGCGTGTCCTTCACCACCGGGGACTGGACCTTACTCCCCTCACAGCTTATAATGACATAGGGGTCAGCGCCTGACAGGAGACAAAATGGTCACATGAGATCGTGTGAGGTAACAGGTCACAGGCTCAGAATGAGACAAGAACAGGAACACACAGCAGCACAGAGTATTTCAGGACACGACCTGTCCGGTTATGTGATGAGGTTAGTGAGCACAGGGCTACAGAGTAAGGGTATGTGCACACTGAGCAATTATAGCGGAATTCTGCCCGAATTCCGCCACAAAAAGCGGGCGGAATCCGTGTGGAATTCCGCCTGTGTAAATGCAACATTGCTCCTTCCATAGAGAACAATGGGATTTCCGACTGCCCGCGCACACAGAGTAAATTTCCGTCCGGAATTCCGCGCAGAATCCGCATTCCGCCTAAAGAATGTACATGTCAATTCTTTGGGCGGATTCCGCTAGAGGAATCCTATAGAAGTCAATGGGGTTTGAATTCTGCTGGTAATTCCGCTTGCATTCTGCTTGATTTCCACGCGGATTCCGCTCAAATTCCGCCAGAGCAGAATAGGCGAGGAATTTCAATCAGAAATATTTCAGCCACAATACCTCGAGAATTGCTCAGTGTGCACATACCCTAAGGGCGGGTTCACACTACGGAATTCTCGCGGACAATGTCCGCGGAATTCCGTCAGTTATCCGCCCGCATGGGCACGCGCTTTTCCGCCGGCTCCATAGACACCATTCTATGGGCCGGCGTATTCCGCGATCCGCTGAAAGAAGTGACATGACACTTCTTTCAGCGTATAGCGGAATACGCCGCCCATAGAATGGTGTCTATGGGGCCGGCGGAAAGGCGCCCAGATGTGCGGGCGGACAGCTGACGGAATTCCGCTGACATTGTCCGCGAGAATTCCGTAGTGTGAGAGAGAAAAGATACCAGGAGGAGGCCGCAGAATGGTTCCAGAGTCCCAGCAGCACAGAGTATTTCGGGAAGGTCATATGATGAGGCTTGTAAGCAGATACATCTAACTAGTCATCCAAGCTCATGATATGGAACAGATGATACTAGCACATCTAGTAGTAGAGTGTCAGCTCTTCAGGACAGTAGCCATATAAGCCTCCAGCTGTCATCCCTTGCTGCGTCCATCATAAAGGATTACGGGCATCATCTTAAGATACCATGTGACTCCTCTTAAGCCCCGCCCCACTGACCTCGCTACCTTTCCTGGCATTCATGAACATTCTGGCCATTTCCCATCAAGATAACCCTCAGAGAGGAGGAGGATTATGGGTAAAAGGCACATGGACTGGCACGATATTCAAACAGTAAATACCAGACTAATAGAGAGAGCGGGGTAATAGTATGATTATACTGCCCCTCACCCACAACAACCCTGAGTTACCTACCGCCTTGAGAGTCCTGCTGTTTGAGTCCTGTAGCGCTGACCACATGAACCTGAGAGACCACCTGAGGAAACCCGCACATCCCTGACCAGCACGTCTTCTGAGGCTCATCCACAGTCAGCTCACTGACAGGAGGAAACAAGAGGAACATTACTACATGTGCTAGCCTACAGGGGGCAGTATTATAGTAGTAATATTCTTGTATATAGGGGGCAGCATTATAGTAGTTATATTCTTGCATATATAGGAGCAGTATTATAGTAGTTATATTCTTGTAGATAGGGGGCAGTATATAGGGGGCAGTATTATAGTAGTTATATCCCTGTATATAGGAGCAGTATTATAGTAGTTATATTCTTGTATATAGGAGCAGTATTATAGTAGTTATATTCCTGTATATAGGAGCAGTATTATAGTAGTTATATTCTTGTATATAGGAGCAGTATTATAGTAGTTATATTCTTGTATATAGGAGCAGTATTATAGTAGTTATATTCTTGTATATAGGAGCAGTATTATAGTAGTTATATTCTTGTATATAGGGGGCAGTATTATAGTAGTTATATCCCTGTATATAGGAGCAGTATTATAGTAGTTATATTCTTGTATATAGGGGCAGTATTATAGTAGTTATATTCCTGTATATAGGGGGCAGTATTATAGTAGTTATATTCTTGTATATAGGAGCAGTATTATAGTAGTTATATTCTTGTATATAGGAGCAGTATTATAGTAGTTATATCCCTGTATATAGGAGCAGTATTATAGTAGTTATATTCCTGTATATAGGAGCAGTATTATAGTAGTTATATTCTTGTATATAGGGGGCAGTATTATAGTAGTTATATTCCTGTATATAGGAGCAGTATTATAGTAGTTATATTCCTGTATATAGGAGCAGTATTATAGTACATTCTTATAGCTTCTCTTTCCTGTTCCTCATACAATGCTCTTGTGCTCTGCCCCTTATGACTCAGAACTTAACACTTTCCTATAGAAGCCATGGCTGCAGTCACCATCATCAGGGCCGGGGTATGGGAACAATGCAGCTTCTGATCACATGAATGACAGATTTTGCACTGTGTCAGCGGGATTGTACAGCAAGACGGAATAAAGGAGAAACAATGTGATTGATTAATATGTCATTGTGTGTTCAGTCCTTATTGGCTGTCACACTGGAGAGGATGGAGGGTCCTGGCAGAAGGCTTAGATACAGGGATACAACAGAAAGCCAAACAAACACATTGTATAGCCCAGAAAGGTATATATTCAGGTTCAGAGAATTTTGACTATAAAGTTGAATGTGAGTTTCCTTCCCTAGACGCCATTTTATTTTTCACCCTGTGTCCACTTTCTTGGAGCGATTCATTAGTAAATACAACTTTAGGCTATGTTCACATTGCGTACATGTCCGGCCGCATATTTTCGCGGCCAGACATATACGCGGTAAACTCCGGCCGGAGATTTACGCTACTTGCGGCTGGCTACGTACGGACCGCGAACTTAAGCCCGTAGTCTACTTACGCTTCCCGAGCGCCCTACGTAGCGATCTGACAGCGGTCTTTTACTTGGAAATCTTCGCCTAGCCCCGACACCCCACAGAACCTTTTGGATCGGCACAAAAAGCTGCAAAAATGAAGAAATCACCACTACGTACGGGACCGCATGTAACGCTACGGGCGTAAGTTGCGGCATTTTCGTCCGCAAACAATGGTCTGGTTCATTTTTTACGGCGCCGCGTACGATCCGGGCGTAAGTTCGTACGTAGTGTGAACTGTGCAGACGTACATCGTATACTTTCCATTGTACGCAAACTACGTAAGTCTCCGGCCGCTTATTCACGGAACGCGCTACGGCCGGAAACTTACGTAGTGTGAACATAGCCTTAGGCTGGGTTCACACTACGTATATTTCAGTCAGTATTGTGGTCCTCATATTGCAACCAAAACCAGGAGTGGATTAAAAACACAGAAAGGATCTGTTCACACAATGGGGTAATTGAGTGGATGGCCGGCATTTAATGGCAAATATTTGCTGTTATTTTAAAACAACGACTGTTATATTGAAATAATGGCCGTTATTTACTGTTATATGGCGGCCATCCACTCAATTTCCCCATTGTGTGGACAGAGCCTTTCTGTGTTTTTAATCTACTCCTGGTTTTGGTTGCAATATGAGGACCACAATACTGACTGAAATATACGTAGTGTGAACCCAGCCTTATAGTGTTTGGAGTTTTGCTTATCTGGTAAAAAGTTCCAAACCCCCTGTAATCCACTGGTCTTAGGAAGACCACTCACAGTGACAGCAAATGATGTCATAAAGAGAAGGGGAGGAGTTATCAAAGACTGGTGAGTAATGGCAGGGATGTCACAGAGTGAAGGGGTGGGGTTATTTAGGGAGAGGAAGTGATGTCACAGAGTGAAGGGGTGGGGATTATCTAGTGAGAGGAAGTGATGTCACAGAGTGAAGGGGTGGGGTTATCTAGGTAGAGGAAGTGATGTCACAGAGTGAAGGGGTGGAGTTATCTAGGGAGAAGAAGTGATGTCACAGAGTGAAGGGGTGGAGTTATCTAAGGAGAGGAAGTGATGTCACAGAGTGAAGGGGTGGAGTTATCTAGGGAGAGGAAGTAATGTCACAGAGTGATGGGGTGGAGTTATCTAAGGAGAGGAAGTGATGTCACAGAGTGAAGGGGTGGAGTTATCTAGGGAGAGGAAGTAATGTCACAGTGAGGTGGTGGGTCCCTGTGGAGAGGAAGTGATGTCACAGTCACCGTGAGGTGGTGGGGCTCTATGGAGAGGACTGGTGAAGTCATAGTGAGGTGAGAGCAGGGTTATCTATGTAAAGGACTGATTATGTCGGAGTGAAAGGTAGGGTTATAAGGAGAAGGTTAGTGATGTCACAGAGTGAGGGGCAGGGTCTTAGAGGGACAGCTGGTGATGTCATGAGTTAATATAAAGGGAGGACTGAGGTCATAGGGTCCTTACCAGCAGTTTGAAGGCACATCACTGAACACTCTGAGTAGGAAATCTCCGGTTAGGCCGGGTTCAAAGGTGCTGGGAATGATGACGTATCGGCCCTCCTTCATGTCCGCCCTGAGAAAAACGCTGCGGGAGTTGATGAATATGGAACTCGCCACTTTTGGCTGCAACGTGTGCATCCGATACCTGCGGTTCAGCTCCACCTGTGGAAAAGACAAGAATTAAGGACAGAGCCAGGAGAAGCCCAGAGAGGATGGATATCAAGGTCCGTAAAACAGACGGCCATCTCCCTATATCACCACAGTCACATGTCAGAGAATAGATGGTTGCCACATCTCACCCGGTGAACATCAAACCCTATGGCCAGATTCTCCGCCTTTCCATCTTTCCGGGTCGTCCTTTTGGTTTTTTGTTGTAAACAAATCAGGATCTCGTCTTCTGGCTTCTTCACATCAAACACAAACTATAGAGGGAGAGATCCAGAACCCAGGATTCAGAAACTGCATGTAACTCAGCATCAGTAATGTAATATATGTACACAGTGACCTCACCAGCAGAATATAGAGTGCAGCTCTGGAGTATAATACAGTATGTAACTCAGGATAAGTAATGTAATGTATGCACACAGTGACCCCACCAGCAGAATAGTGAGTGCAGCTCTGGAGTATAATACAGGATGTAACTCAAGATCAGTACAGGATAATTAATGTAATGTATGTACACAGTGACCCCACCAGCAGAATAGTGAGTGCAGCTCTGGAGTATAATACAGGATGTAACTCAAGATCAGTACAGGATAATTAATGTAATGTATGTACACAGTGACCCCACCAGCAGAATACTGAGTGCAGCTCTGGAGTATAATACAGGATGTATATATTGTATATAGGTATATGGGTTGGGTAACGAGTGTGAGGTTTATGCTATGGTTTCATTTTGTTTGGTTAGATATGGTGTGTTATTTTTGTATCTATTTATTGTTATGTTTAACATTTTAATAAAAGAAATACAGGATGTAACTCAGGATCAGTTCAGGATAAGTAATGTAATGTCTCCTCTCCTGGTAATGGGCTGATGCTGGCATATTAGTCTTTTGTTTTGTTCTGTAGATATAGTGGAATATAGGGCTTGCAGACCCTGAACTTGGGCTTTCGGGCTAATACGTCTCATAATTGTTGCGTTTTTATAGTAGATTATATACTAATTTTGGTTGTGGTTGTTTTTTTATGTTTGTATAAATTGTATATACTGTATATATTCTATATGTTTTGTTTGCACCTGGGGTTGGGGTTTAGTGCTAGGTTGGGTGGTGGGTAAAAGGGGGGAGGGGGCTTCTGTGGGACTGGTTTATGGACGTCCGTGATCATGTATTGGGGGCATGGGATGTATTGTTTAGTTGAAGGTTATAATTTTTGTTTCATGTCTTGTTTAGTTGTAGTTTATTTGTGTATGATATCTTTTTTAGTTGGTGTTGGTTTGTATAGAATTGTTTCTGTGGTATTAAGTTGTGCACAATGCAACTGGGCCAGGGAGTTCACATTTAGTTATTTATATAGATGTATAGTATATAGTGGAGTATTGTATATAGTCGTGTATATAGGTGTGTTGCATAAATAGTAGTGTATATAGTTATTTTGTTATAGTTAGCTAAAATTCTATATACTTTATATATAGGTATGTATAAAGTAAACAATTGTGCAAAGGTATATAGGTAAACAATTGTGCAAAGTGTGAGTGTTCTCACCTGTGGGTTTTGGAGATAGGTGGCCTTATAATTAAGGCAGCCCCCTGCCCGATTCAGTAAGGGGTCATCGTGATTGATCCAGGCCCCCCGCAGCACCGCCTCCTCCCAAGTCTTATGAATGGTCAAGTAAGAGGTGTTTATAAGCCGGCACATAATGATATCTGTGTAATACTTGCAAAAATCTTCAAAGGTCATCCTAGAAAACAGGAAGACAAAAGAAAAAAAATGTATGGCAGCACTGAATAAACCTAACACAAGATTCCCTTCATCCCATCCATCTGGAGCAACATGAGAGGAGACTTAAAAATTTCTTACCAAAATTCTCCATCATCCTCCACTGTCACCCCGAGCTTCTCTCTTTCACTTTTGCTTACTTTCTGCCATTCCTCCGAACTGGGGAAAGAAGAGAGAAGTAAACCAGTAGTAAAGAAGAAAGTAATCCCTAAACACATAGTTGTCAACCAAACTTCACAGTCATGTATGGCTCACTAATACCATGCAACCATCTGAAGGATTACCTGTCGCTCCAGGGTCCGTTCCATTCACGTTCTCCCCATGGATTACGCATTCGGATCATATCCAGCTTCTCAGACTTAAAGAACGCAAGTAATCCATGACCCAGTCGCACTTTGCGAACATCTGTCACAGCATAAGCGTGGCCCTTTACCAGGCCGCAGCCCAACCGAGCTTCCATTTCATCAGCTGAAGTTGCCTACATGAGGAACTAACTGTTATTGGCGCAGTTAGTGGAGGAAAAACTGCTATAATACTGCCCCCTATACAAAAGGATATAACTACTATAATACTGCTCCCTATATACAGGAATATAACTACTATAATACTGCCCCTATATACAAGAATATAACTACTATAATACTGCTCCTATATACAGGAATATACTACTATAATACTGCCCCCCCTATATACAAGAATATAACTACTATAATACGGCCTCCTATACACAAGGATATAACTACTATAATACTGCTCCTATATACAAGAATATAACTACTATAATACTGCTTCTATATACAAGAATATACCTACTATAATACTGCTCCCTATACACAAGAATATAACTACTATAATGCTGCCCCCTATATATAAGAATATAACTACTATAATACTGCCCCTATATACAAGAATATAACTACTATAATACTGCTCCTATATACAAGAATATAACTACTATAATCAGAACTCTACGGCCATAAAGATCATCCGCCGGTACTGCTGTACCGGCCGGGATGATCTTTTCATCCTGGCCAGCACGGCCCTATATACAAGAATATAACTACTATAATACTGCCCCTATATACAAGAATATAACTACTATAATACTGCCCCTATATACAAGAATATAACTACTATAATACTGCTCCTATATACAAGAATATAACTACTATAATACTGCCCCTATATACAAGAATATAACTACTATAATATTGCTCCTATATACAAGAATATAACTACTATAATACTGCCCCCTATATACAGGAATATAACTACTATAATACTGCTCCTATATACAAGAATATAACTACTATAATACTGCCCCCTGTATACAGGAATATAACTACTATAATACTGCTCCCTATATACAAGAATATAACTACTATAATACTGCTCCCTATATACAAGAATATAACTACTATAATACTGCTCCTATATACAGGAATATAACTACTATAATACTGCTCCTATATACAAGAATATAACTACTATAATACTGCTGCTATATACAGGAATATAACTACTATAATACTGCTCCTATATACAGGAATATAACTACTATAATAATATCCACTATATAACTGCTACTCCACTCCTATAACACAATCACCTTGATGGAGCAGCTGATCAGTCCTCCTCTGTTATGAACCTTTAGGACTCTCTCAAAAAGTTCATTTCTCTTTTCGGCATTATTGATGTAATCTCCTTCAGAGAGTTCGACGGGCTCCGATACCCCACCGGTAAAATCCACCAGGGCGTCGGCCGTGTTCCCTCCATCCAGGGCCTCATAGCATCCCACTAATCTGTGAATGAAAGAAAATATTTTACTAGCTGGAAACCATTAGCAAGGTTTCTTTTTAGTGTATAATAGTGACCTCCTGTGAATGGGGATGGTTCGCCCCAATCCATATACATACAGAAGCTATATGTTCCACCACCCACCCCACCAGACCTGGAAACGAGACCTACTTGGCATAAGCTTTCTCCACCAGGGCGCACCACATCTCGTTGACATCATTGGAGTGACAATAGATCAGCTGATTATTGATGGTCGGTAGTCGGTCATCGATCACCACGTCCACCCACTGCCCGAAACGCCAGAAGTGGAAATGGAAGATCCCGACATAGTTCTCCGGCTTTTCCGAACTCCATTCCTGCTCCTTCCAGTTGGGAATGACCTGAAATCAGAGAAGTACTCCTGTAACCTTTATATGTTGTCTACACTTATTGGGGGAGATTTATCAAACATGGTGTAAAGTGAGACTGGCTCAGTTGCCCCTAGCAACCAATCAGATTCCACCTTTCATTTTCCAAAGAGTCTGTGAGGAATGAAAGGTGGAATCTGATTGGTTGCTAGCGGCAACTGGGCCAGTTTTACTTTTTACACCATGTTTGATAAATCTCCTCCATTGCGTCTCCCCAGACCGGAGCTGTGGCTGTAGTAATATCAAGGATGCCCCGGCGGATACACCAATTTCTGCAGAGATTCTAAAATAATCTGATAGTGGAGGACCGATACCTGCGTCCATCATGTAAGAACCATAGGACAAACTGCAGCGGTAAGCATTCTACCGCAAGGTGATAAATAGCCGCCGTCCAGGAAGCACATGGTTTATTTATTACATAGGTCGTTCCATTACCGGCTACATGTGAACAAGACGCTATCTGTTATTCCTATATAATGGATGGAGGTGAGGTGCCAGGGGACGCACTGATGGAGCATTAGACCTTGTGCAGCAATATAAAGGTGCTACTAGTGCTCATACACACATAACATGGACAAAAGTATGTGCCCCCCATCCCCCACATCGCTGACCGCAATGAAGATGATCTATGAAAGCAAAGCAATTCACTGGTAGGAGGGATAGTATAGACTGCCAGAGTCTATTCTATGGATGAACCATCAATGTAATAGAACACCTTTAAATTATTGCTTTGCCTTTAAAAAAAAAAAAAAAAAAAAAAAAATCATATTGTTGGACTTTGTTAGCGTTTTCTAAGCTAGAATGGCCCTGCATTGTGAGTAGTAATAGTAATTATTGCTCTTTTTTTTGTGCATTCTGACATCTCTACACAGGTGTAAAGGGTAAATTTAGCGGTTTTCATACCTTATTTCATATCATACGTCATGGTGTTTGTCCAAGTAAAAAGTGTCCTTTTATCAACTGTAGATTGTATTAAGTGGGCGTGGCTTCGCGGCACTAGCACCACTTAGCCCCGCCCACAACGGCCCCGCCCCCTCGCCGGCCATTGGAACAGGCTGGCCGAAAGGTCTAGGCCCCACCCCCTTTACGGCGGCCAACCAATGGGCATCAAGGGGGCAGGGCCACCTATGCTGTTGTGGGAGGGGCTAAGTGGCGCTAATGCGCCACGCCCACTTAATACAATCTGCAGTTGATAAAAGGACACTTTTTACTTGAACAAGCACCATGACGTATGATATGAAATAAGGTATGAAAAACGCTAAATTTACCCTTTACACCTGTGTAGAGATGTCAGAATGCACAAAGGGGGTGACAGTGTCACTTTAAGTCTCTAAATAGGTCCTCGGGGGTGGAGCTTATAAGCATCAACAAGGCCTTACACCAATTATATTCACTGTTGCTCAGCTGTGCATGCAGGGCTACATGTCAGGAGAGCAGGTATCAGTCAATCATGTGTTGGCGATGGTGGAGCCCTAAGTGTCTAGAATGGGGAAGCCCCCTCTCTAATATACCCTAAAGTCACATGACAAGGGGATAACTTTTTACCGCTCAATTTTAGGCTATGCCTGGTACTGCAACAATGCCCACTGTAGTCAAATCTACCCACCGCCATAACTCCCTGAAGGTTTAAAGCGGTTGTGTGCCAAGAAAAGTGACAGAGATTTGTAATTTAATTTTATTTAAAAAAATCTCAGCTCAGATTTTTTTAGTAGTAGAAGTAAATTACAAATCTCTGGCACCAGCTAATTTGAAATAAATCTTTTTCTTCTGAACTAGCCCTTAAAATCAAGGTCACTGAATATGCAGCGCGGCTATCAAATCACAAAAGAGAAAAGCCAAAATGAGGTATAAAAACAAAATTTATTTTGCACAGAACCTTAAATACACTGTATATGGACATTTTAGATTTTCAAAATTATAACATGCATATACATAAGAGAAAACTGATAGGTAGCAACACATTTTCTTCAGGAATTTCATTAAAAAAAAGTAAAAATTTTAATTGTTTTTTTCTCATCACGTTAATGGATTTCAAACAATTTTCCAATACTAAGATTGTTTAGTCGAGGGAATTTTTGGGTCTGGTTTGTAGTAAATTTACATCCCATCAAGAAGATTTACCATAGAAGAGCAAGGAAATTCTTAGTAATTAAAGCAAAAATTCTAAAAACAATAACAATTGAGTCTGCTATAATTTCCATGTAGAAAGGATTGCACTCCTTTGTTCCCTTCTTTCTTCTTAGCCATAAATTATAAATGACATTCCAAAACAATAATATAAATAGAAAGCCTTGTGTCTTGGTTTTACTATTTTTAGGTTTTCATCACTTTTTTTAATTTTACAATGCATCTTACATATAAAGTGAAACAAATCTGCTACTCTATACGTATCTACACACGTCATTAGCTGAAGAAAAAAAGAAAAAGAAAAAAAAAAAAGACTGCAGGATCAGACTACAAAGCGTTTGTAGTCTGTAACCATAGAAACGCAAATTACAGAATAAAAACTAGACAAAGGGTTCAGAGACAGGTATCTCTTCTCACCCGAGCATACACAAAAACAAAAATGCTTGGCTTAACTTGATGCCAGGATCAGGCAGTTGAAAGCCAACATACTCCATGACTCTCTTGTCCACACTCATCTGTAAGGGGAGAGTGGGGAAGCCTCAATACATATTAGATGGCTGGTGGCTTTAGCTGACATATCTAATGTGTATTGGGTTGTTAAATCATTTACACAATTGCTTGATTTACAATTTAAACACAACAGTCACATGATGTACGATAAAACACAATGCACCCGACCACCACCCGCCATGGAAACAAACACAAATTGAAATTGCAATAACTTTACGGACATATACGCAAATGGCTACACATACATTTTGCATACGGGCAAGAAATTCATTATTGCTGAAGATCAATATAACACATCGGTGTTAGTGGCTCATTGGTATTCATGAAACATCTCAGGCTTTGAATCCAACCGAGCAAGTGACGTTCCCCGGTTCAGTTCCATCAACAAAAGTCAAGACAAAGTACATAACCTTGCGAATTTTGGCGAGCTCACACAACCTCTCGCCAAACTCTTGGGCGTCTGCCTCGTTGCAGAGAACCTCGTCATCGTCAGTCGTTTTCCAGAAGATGGCTGAAGGATCGAGGAGCTGTCTGGTCATGAGGTTGGTTAAGTCTGGAGTCCAGTGTTGGGACGTTCCAGTGATGATGATCTTTCCTGGCTTCTTAAGGTGAACTTTCCACCACAGAAACTTCAACTTCTGTTTGCTGAAGTCCAGTCTATAGATGTATTCGTTGGGTTTGAGCAACTTCTCTCCTTCTTGGGGCTTGGCGTTCTTCTGCTGGAGGCTGAGGGCTCGTATGCGCATGCACTTTGTGAGCTGCGTGTCTTCCATGAAGACTAGATCGATTTCTGATCCCTCTGTTGCCATGGTCTTCACTCTTCCAAGGGAAGGAACTTTTCGAGAGGTCTTGCGTTCTTGACAGACGGCGTAAAACTGATCTGGAGGAGGAAGATTTCTCTTCTCTTCTCCCTTCTCCAAGTCACGAGTGCTAAGCAACCCCAGTTCATTGAGGCAACGTGTCCCGGGAGGATTCCAGAGGATGCTCTCTTGCCTAATTTGCAGCATTGGCACCACGTAATAGCTTATGTAAATATATCTATGGGGAGCAATGTTACGTGGATGTTACCTTAGGAACATGACGCTGGGAGAAAAGGAAACAGTAATGATTCTGTAAATAAGATGCCTTTACTGTATAACCGAACAAGGAAATAACGCCAAGAGGCTACCGTCTCAGAAAAGCCTCCCCCTTCGAGCTTTCTTCTTACTATCTGCAGTTACATTCTAATAATCTAAGAGCCCTATTCCACGGGATGATTATCTTTCAAAAAATCGTTCGTAATTCAATGATAATCGTTTCGTGTAGTAGTAGACAACGATTAAACGACCAACGACAAATCGTTGGTCGTTTGTTAAAATTTGGACTTGTTTTTATAGTTGATCATTTGCAAATCGTTGGGTGTAATAAGAGGTCCTTCGGTCCGCAGTAGCGACAACATGACGACCGCAAGAATGTTCATAAGTAACTAACATAGTTCCGTGTAATTGGGTGAACGATTTCAAGTCGTTCACTTTAGCGGCCCCTTTGAGATCATTTATCATGGAAAAATCGCTTCATGGAATAGGACCCTCAGACCAGGATAACGTCTCTGTCTATATGACATCTTAGACTTGGGTCTTCCACTCAGACGCTGGGTTCACACTACGTATATTTCAGTCAGTATTGTGGTCCTCATATTGCAACCAAAACCAGGAGTGGATTAAAAACACAGAAAGGATCTGTTCACACAATGTTGAAATTGAGTGGATGGCCGCCATATAACAGTAAATAACGGCCATTATTTCAATATAACAGCCGTTGTTCTAAAATAACAGCAAATATTTGCCATTAAAAAAACGGCCATCCACTCAATTTCAACATTGTGTGAACAGATCCTTTCTGTGTTTTTAATCCATTCCTGGTTTTGGTTGCAATATGAGGACCACAATACTGACTGAAATATACGTAGTGTGAACCCAGCCAGAAGGTCCGTGAGTTTGTCAACTCTCTCAGATCCCCCAATACATTTACAGACTTCTACTCCGAATAGGGAGGCTTCTGGTGGCAGCAGGAGCTTAGCTAAGGGCTTATGGCCCTGGTGCAAAAAGGTAATCTTGAGAGACGATGGAAGTTGTAGTTCTTCACCACCTGGAGAGTGACAGATTGGAAAACACTGATATTACATAATCCTGGCGACACTTATCTGTCCTGGCTCTCCCATGGACAGTGCACCAATGGATGATGTCAGTGGACTGTCGTGAGAGCCCCACACTGGGGACCTTAAGAGGCCGGTCACAATTGCAACACCTGCGATCCCTATTACTACGCCACTGGGTGGGAGGAGATCTCCCCGAGAACGAGAGGATCAGACCCCGCCCCCAATATCATCCACCATCAAGGAAGTCGAGATTTACTTTGTCTGAAATGGATCTAAAGACATGCTTACATGGCTGATTAATTGCCGGCAGGAACACATGTTGCCAATAATCGTCCCATGTACTGACAACGGCACAGAGCACGTATACGGACAGTGCATGGAACGCGTAATTAAGGCCTAACTGAAGCACCGTGGAGACCTCCTGGCTTCCCCCAATGGAGGAAATAGCATTGGATAGGTTACATTTATTGTGCACAATCCCGTTGTTATAGGGACATAGACCGCCAGAGGAGGAGTCTGGCAGCGGCTTACTCCCCACCTTAATTCAGCAAAAGGAATTGAGGGAGGTCCCTTCGGGCTCCATAGAATGAGGCTGCACATAACAATACATAGACATACAGAACAGTATCTGGAATGATGCAATTTCTGGAAATTTTAGAGCATGAATCAGGAAAAATAAATGACTACTATAATATAAGGAAATTAAAGGGGGTTACCTAAGAAGAAAAGGGGGAAGCTGATCTAGTGATCGACACAGGTCCGGCTTATCTAACCCCTGAAACTTAGCGGTTACCCACAGGGAACCCCCTAAGGGCTGTTACAGCACAGCCATTCAAGTGTATGGTCATTCATAGGCTGTATAGACAAGCCATAGTGGCAGCCATGGAAGCCCCTTCTGTTACCCCCATATACTCCAAGAGGCTATATGGATGGGGTCATCTTCACCACACAACCCCCTAAGGCTGGCTTCACACTGCGCTTTTGCAACACATTTTTTTTCATCCATTGTATGCAAAAAAAAAAAAAAAAAACAGATAAAAAAAACTAATGCATTTCTGTGCATCAGTTTTTCCACTGTCTTTCAGTATTAAAAAAAAAAAAAAAAAAAAAAAAAAACAAAAAAAAAACGGTTTAAAAAAAACCTTTTTTTAGCGTACACAAAAATGTGGCAAACCATCTTTTGTCTACGCTAAAAAAAAAAAAAAAAAAGATGTTTATAACGGATCAAAATGGATGCACACAAATGCATCTGTTTTTTGCATAAAAAGGATGAGAAAAAAAAAAAAAGCGTATAGCAAAAACAGTGTGGACCAAGCCTTGCTCTTCCATGACCACAGATAAAGGGACTAAAAAAGAATTGAAAAATCTAAACAAAAATGTAAAAAAATAGATCCCAGCGATCAGATGTAAAAGCCCTGGCAGCTAGTGGCCAGTTTCCCTGCAGTGCCACCCCAGGTGACATGAGGTATTACATATGATACATATTGGGGGACCACCAATGGTGCGTATGGCAGCCATTTTTCTGTGTTGATCTGTGTCGCACCCCTCGGCTCCATGTTTGTACACCTTGCACACATTTATTTAATGAACACAGGGTCTGCAGGTCATTCCATGCGGATTCACCATAAAGCTGCAGTCACAGAGAGGTGAAACTTGGAACAAACAGTAAACAGCGTTCCCCGGAGGCGCGGGGCACCACAGAGCCTCCAAGCAACTGGGCAGGAAAACCAACGTAATGAGCTCTCAGAAGACACCTCATAAGTGTAAGCTCCGGGGACGAGGCGCTGCAGCTTATAAATATATATGTAATCCGGAGGAACCGAGCACCTCTCAGCCATCGCTTAGATTCCATAACCACAGGGGGAGCCGCCAGGGCGCAGGGTGGAACACAACATCTAGTAGTAATTCTAATGAATGAGCCCACATATACATATACACCCGTTCTGATGTAGCAGAGCCGACATAGTTACTTAAAGGGATTGTTCACCAAAATATTTTTTCTTTCAAATCAACTGGTACCAGAAAGTTCCAGAGATTTGTAATTTACTTCTATTAAAGGGGTTATCCAGCGCTACAAAAACATGGCCACTTTCCCCCCTCTCTTGTCTCCAGATTGGGGGGGGTTTCAAATCCAATTGAAGTAAATGGAGCTTAATTGGAAACCACACCTTAACTGGAGATGAGAGGGGGAAAAGTGGCCATGCTTTTGTAGCGCTGGATAACCCCTTTAAAAAATCAGGAATGCAGGAAGTGGTGTATTCTCTCCAATCTGACACAGTGCTCTCTGCTGCCACCTCTGTCCATGTCAGGAACTGTCCAGAGCAGCAGCAAATTCCCATAGAAAACCTCTCCTGCTCTAAAGACTGAAAAGAATATACCACTTCCTGCAGGACATACAGCAGCTGATAAGTACTGGAAGACAAGATTTTTTTTTTTTTAAAGAAGTAAATTACAAATCTCGGACACCAGTTGTTTTGAAAGAAAAAAAAAATGGTGAGCAACTCTAATAGTGAAATAATTCAATGATTACAAACAAGATAGACAGATACATAGGAGATAGATAGATAGATAGATGACATTACCTTTTGCCATAGTGGTTCCCGGGAGGCGAGGGAGGAACAGGCAGCCACGAACCAGCAGTTTCCCACCTGACCCTGGTGCAAGTCGTGTGCGCTGATCCCATCCACAAAAAGGTGGGGGTCAGAGCAGAATTCCTGCGTAGAGAGAGAGAAATAAGGAGACTGAGTCATTGCTGGGAGATTCTGCTGTGCATCACTGAGGTCAGACCCTTTGATACGGTGCAGAGATCTCTGCTGCTGAGCTGAATAGTCCTTTATCACGGCGCAGAGATTGCTCATACTGGAAAAAGCCAACAATCTAAGCAAAAGGACAACTCAACTAAATGCCAATGTACATGGGAGATGTCCAGTAAGAGAAAGCTCTGAGCAGTGCCAAAGGGTCCCGAGCTTAGAGGTGGATAATACTTCATCTATGAGAAGTTCTCACATGTATCTATGGTATGGCCGATCAGATGAGGATGCAATGTTATGGGATACGTACATCACATAACTGTAGACGGCCACAGGTGGGAGACCACCCATCCTAAACATACACAGCTGCAAGAACAGAGATGTTACCAAAGAAGACAATGTAACCAAGTCAATCCTAACACTAGATGGCGCTGCAGTCCCCAGATATTTTATACATCTACTGATTGGTCATGTAATCAACTATGAAGCTCGGGCTCGTAATCTTAATTAATAAACTAATTGTGTCTCCTACTGTGATCAGGATGTACGAGAGTGACAGAGAGAGTGCTGGCTGCAGAGCTGACATTCATGGGGGAAGAAAGAGGATTCTGTGACCTCTATTCACACAATACGCCATATATACATCTCACACAGACACCACTGTCTACTGTACAGACAATGCTCTGTGTGCCAAGTATACTGCACTTATATCCCTGTATATAGGAGCAGTATTATAACAGTTATATTCTTGTATATAGGAGCGGTATTATAATAGTTATATTCCTGTATATAGGAGCATTATTATAGTAGTTATATTCCTTTATATAGGGGGCAGTATTATAGTGGTTATATTCCTTTATATAGGGGGCAGTATTATAGTAGTTATATTCCTGTATATAGGAGCAGTATTATAGTAGTTATATTCCTGTATATAGGAGCAGTATTATAGTAGTTATATCCCTGTATATAGGAGCAGTATTATAACAGTTATATTCTTGTATATAGGAGCGGTATTATAATAGTTATATTCCTGTATATAGGAGCATTATTATAGTAGTTATATTCCTTTATATAGGGGGCAGTATTATAGTGGTTATATTCCTTTATATAGGGGGCAGTATTATAGTAGTTATATTCCTGTATATAGGAGCAGTATTATAGTAGTTAATGTGCACGCCTTGCGGGGTTGGCGGTCGCTGACCGACACGGTGTGGAGTTAGCGTAGGGACCCGTGTGGACCAGAGGACCTGCGCGGTGGTATACGGGGCAATATGGCTTGATCAATTCATATACAGACACTCTGGTGTTGATTTTTAATATAGGCCTAGCGGCAATAGTATCAGCCATAGATGGGATGTGCAGCCGTTCCACTCTCTCCAGTTCGTGTTTCACAATTCTCCCTCTCTGAACAGCTCGCACTCCTTTATAAGACCCACATGACCAAAATTAGCAGGATATGCCTGTGCTCACATGTCTGGACCCTATGTCTTCCCCATTCTGTGAGAGCAGCAATGGTAAGTGTAATACCATATCCATACTTGTGTCGTTTGGGGGCAGCCTTCCCCGCCGGTGGTGCTGGCTGGGTTTTGGTGGGGCTTTTTGGGTCTGGTCCTGTGTCATTGGGGTTGCAGGGCCGTTCCATGGCCTCCCTTCCCTGCATGTGCACGCCTTGCGGGGTTGGCGGTCGGTGACCGACACGGTGTGGAGTTAGCGTAGGGACCCGTGTGGACCAGAGGACCTGCGCGGTGGTATACGGGGCAATATGGCTTGATCAATTCATATACAGACACTCTGGTGTTGATTTTTAATATAGGCCTAGCGGCATTAGTATCAGCCATAGATGGGATGTGCAGCCGTTCCATTCTCTCCAGTTCGTGTATTATAGTAGTTATATTCTTGTTTATAGGGGCAGTATTATAGTAGTTATATACGACATGGAGCTAGAGGAGCGGCTGCACATCACACCTATGGCTGATACTAATGCTGCTAAGCCTATTTTAAAGGAGAAGTCCGGTGAAAATTTTTATTAAAGTATTGTATTGCCCCCCAAAACTTATACAAATCGCCAACACACACTTACTATTGGAAATGCTTATAAAGTGCTTTTTTTCCCTGCACTTACTACTGCATCAAGGCTTCACTTCCTGGATAAAATGGTGATGTCACGACCCGACTCCCAGAGTTGTGCGGCTGTGGCTGCTGGAGAGGATGATGGCAGGGGGATGCTCAGTGTCCCTCCAGTGCCCTGTGTCCCTCAGTGTCCACCTGCCATCATCCTCTCCAGCAGCCACAGCCCCCACAGCTCTGAAAGTCGGGCCGTGACATCACCATATTATCCAGGAAGTGAAGCCTTGATGCAGTAGTAAGTGCAGGGAAAAAAAGCACTTTATAAGCATTTCCCATAATAAGTGTATGTTGGTGATTTTTATAACTTTTGGGGGGCAATACAATACTTAAATAAAAATTTTTACCGGACTTCTCCTTTAAAAAACCAACTTCAGGATGTTGGAATATGAATTGATCAAGCCATATCGTCCCATATACCAACGTGCAGGTCTCCTGGTTCACACGGGTTCCTACACTAACTCCACACCGTGTCCCCTTTCTGGGCAGCTGGCACTCCCCTTTATAAGACCCATGTGACCTAAGTCAGCAGAGCATATACCTGTGCTCACATGACAGTACCTCCATGTTTTTCCCATTCTGTCTGCAGCAGTTTTTGGTGAGTGTAATACCATATCCATACTTGTGTTGTTTGGGGGCAGCCTTCCTCGCTGGTGGTGCTGGCTGGGACTTTTGGGGGGGGGCACTTTGGGTCTGGTCCTGTGACATGGGGGTTGCAGGGCCACTCCATGGCCTCCCTTCCCTGCATGTGCACGCTTTGTGGGGTGGCGGTTACTGACCGACACGGTGTGGATTTAGCGTAGGGACCCGTGTGAACTAGGAGACCTGCACGTTGGTACACGGGGTGATATGGCTTGATCAATTCATATTCCAACATCCTAAAGTTGTTTTTTTAAAATAGGCTTAGCAGCATTAGTATCAGCCATAGGTGTGATGTGCAGCCGCTCCTCTCATTGAATAGCAGCCGCAGAAAACTGACACGTCAGTTGTTTGCGGCGCCGCGAGGGATCCCGGACAGAGCGTATACTATGTGTATATGCTCCGGCCTGGATACCATAGACAAATAGACAACATATTTTTTTCCTATTTTTCCTATTAACTATGGCTGTTGTTGCAATCAGCAATAACTCCTGTAGAAATACGAAAAAATACGTTGTGTGAATATAGCCTTATAGTAGATATATATATATGGATACATTTCTGAGGTGTATTATTATTCTAGGTTACAGGTGAGGCTAGTTATTTTTTGCCTTCCTCTGGATGGACACTGCAGGATAAGAGGCGACAGTGATGGCCGTCGGTCTTGGTTCAGCCTCTGTTAGTACTTGTATTAGTAAATCTTGTTATAAGAATTGGGTAAATACCAAGTGAAGAAGCTGAAGGGTTAATGTCAGGGACGGGATCAGTGATCAGGTCTGTGTGTAATGAGTCCGTAGATTTGATTAGACAAAGGTGTTTATAAAGGGCAGCGCTGTCCTGGATGAGACACGGGGAATTACACCTGTAACCACCATGAATCAGATGCACATCTGTTTGTTTGTCATTTATCATCTAGATAACCAATATGGCCGCTATCCAGGTCTCCATACAGCATCTATCCCTAGGATGAGACATCATTACTTGGATCTCAGGGCATCCAATCTGCATTTTCAACCACCACATTCCCTACAGTGCCTCATCTGCATGGTGGCTGTGCCTGGTACTGCAACTAAGTCCCATTCAAGAACCATCACTAGACAACAAGGCTGCTCCTTACCCTCATTGCAAAGATCAGATTGACAGTGGTTTCTCATATTGTGGCACCTAAAGCTACCAATATTATATATTCTGCTTCCCTATGTGTCACAGCAGTCCCAACTCACCTGTCACTGCCCCTTCCCTCTTCCCCCCCCCCCCCCCCCCCCCACTAGTCACAGCAGGTCCTCCTTTCCCGGCCGCCCCCCCCCCCCCCCCCCACACACACTAGTCACAGCAGGTCCTCCTTTCCCGGCCGCCCCCCCCCCACACACACACACTAGTCACAGCAGGTCCTCCTTTCTTACCATGACTCTCCTCTATCTTCCCCAGTAGTCACAGTATCTCTCTCTTCCAATAGTCACAGCAGGCCCACCTCCCATCAGTGCATGCCCACCACTTTTCTACTTTCCTAGTAATCAAACTGGGGCCATCCCCACCTCCCCGTAAGGCATCATAGATGGACGCCCCCCTATTAGTTAAAGCAAATCTCCATGTACACATAGCTTCCTGCATCACTACGAGGGGCGCACAGTCTGGTTATTATATGATGGTCACTGCATGATTATTATATGGCATAGACAAGGTCTGTGACAGCTTCATGTATGTGGAAAGCCGCATGAATAGTAGGGATCAGCATCAGAAGGAAATGTGGATAATGTCTATCCTGTTATTGCAGTCTCGGATTATATAATGGGTCAGTTCTGCTGCCGAGCTCCAGTGTGAATGTGAGGGTCCTGCACCAGTCTGTATATTCTCAATGCCCCCCATTCATCACAGTGGAGCACACAGACCAGCCAGAGCCTCACAGACAGATCATGAATTGTACAGAGAGTCCTGGGAGGAGAGAGTATAGAACATGTGTCCTCCGCGTGACACCGGCGAATGTCACCGCTCCTGCCATACCAGATGTAAACACTGCCTAAAAGGTTTATGGAGCCAGCGATGTACAGCAGGGGGGCCTATGGGGGGGAACGGAATGGTAGGGTACAGCATTCATGCTCCTCTAGAAGGTCCAGCAGACCTAGCTCAGAAGATACGCGTGCTCTTCCACAGTAAGTGTGCATGTGTATGGCCTGAGATAGCGGTCAGCCAACAGCTATCAAAAAAAAGTATGGCTACCGTAATGTAGATCTACAGAATGAGAGCTAAACTGTACTGAGGGAGCAGGGGGATGCTGCTGCAGGATCTTTATTCTGAGAATGCAGGCTGTGAGATGGGAAGAGGGGGATGCTGCTGCAGGGACTCTGTGTGCTGTGAGAGGGGATTGTTGCTGTATGGTCTCTGCATGCTTGAAGAGGAGAAGAGGGGGATGCTGCTGCAGGGTCTCTGCGTGCTGTGAGAGGGGAGGAGAGGGATGCTGCTGCAGGGTCTCTGCGTGCTGTGAGAGGGGAGGAGGGGGATGCTGCTGCAGGGTCTCTGCATGCTGTGAGAGGGGATTGCTGCTGCGGGGTCTCTGCATGCTTTGAGAGGGGAGGAGGGCGATGCTGCTGCAGGGTCTCTCTTAAGAGACTGCATGCTGTGAGAGGGGAGGAAGGAGCAAATATGACAATACATTTACAGCTACTACCTCTCATCAGACCCTCCTTACACAGTGAAGCATAGGGGGTGCTGTTACTGGCGGGTCAGGATTTTAGTCTAATGTGGGATATATTTAGCAGAACCATAAAGCTGTGTGATCGTGGAGTCATCCCCTGTATAATAAGTAGCACTGTGCACTATATATAGCCTGTAGGTAAATAAAACCTGAGGGTGTGTCCCGGTGTGTACGGAGCTGTAATCCTGTTGTGCCTCCTGGGTTCCCGTTCAGTGATTGCGGTATGTGAGAGGTGTGGGCTCGGGGCGCGGCCCTGTCTGACTCACTGACTTGTGTTATATCAGGAGACACCTGTAAAGAGTCCTGACAGCCATCATCCATATTCTTTTGTGTCGTCATCATCATCATCATCATCTATTCTTGTTATATCTTACAGGTTTATGTTGAGATGTACTTTTTGTTTTTTTGCCACTGTTTGGTTGTTACATTCAGTTCTATTGTAAGTCCTGGGGGTATCTGAGTCCAGGTAGCCATGGTTAGGACCAGGAAAGGGGACTGCTATAGGGTAAAGTCTACTTCTGCCCTCTTGAGAACATCGATTGTAGTGACATTATAATCCGCAGCAAAGTGCAGGGAAAGGCAGAAAGAAGCTGACCGATCAAACTTCAGACATGATCAGCAGATCCAGAGCAATAGAACAGCAACTGAACCAGGCAAACTAATAAGAGAAGATGAACCACATATAATGTTACCTATGTCTGCGCTACACCGGGTGTATCCCAACAGCATAATGCCCAGCAGGGGGCAGCAGTTCCAGGATACGGCAGTAATTAGAGATGGGCGAACCACGAGCATGCTCGAATCCATCCGCACCCGAACTTTCGGCATTTGATTAGCGGTGTCTGCTGAAGTTGGATAAAGCCCTAAGGCTATGTGGAAAACATAGATATAGTCATTGGCTGTATCCATGTTTCCCAGACAACCTTAGAGCTTTATCCAAGTTCAACAGCCCCAGGTAATCAAATGCAGAAAGTTCGGGTTCGGATGGACTTGAACCTGAACCCGGTTCGCTCATCTCTAGCAGTAATCTCTATTCCCGACACAGTCCCCGTATACCTCAGGATCAGGGCCAGCAGTGATTTTTATTCCTCCATTAGAGCTGCTAATAATACCGCCACATCCCATTGATTGTTGATGTAATTAGGCAGAACGTTCTCCCAGCACAATGAATCTGATCTCACCCTCATACCGGAAAGGAGAAGATTTATAGCTTCCAGTCATCGCTGTGGGACGTTTCCATGTCTGATATACAAATGTTATATAGAAGGCCCAGAAGTGTAACTCCACCGATATATACACTTATTGGGAATGACCACTATAGATCATTGCTATACTGCTCTTACCTATAGGTCTTCTATTACAGTAGTTATATTCTTGTGTATAAGGGCAGCATTATAGTAGTTATATTCTTGTATATAGGAGCAGTATTATAGTAGTTATATTCCTGTATATAGGAGCAGTATTATAGTAGTTATATTCCTGTATATAGGAGCAGTATTATAGTAGTTATATTCTTGTATATAGGAGCAGTATTATAGTAGTTATATTCTTGTATATAGGAGCAGTATTATAGTAGTTATATTCCTGTATATAGGAGCAGTATTATAGTAGTTATATTCCTGTATATAGGAGGAGCAGTATTATAGTAGTTATATTCCTGTATATAGGAGCAGTATTATAGTAGTTATATTCCTGTATATAGGAGCAGTATTATAGTAGTTATATTCTTGTATATAGGAGCAGTATTATAGTAGTTATATTCTTGTATATAGGGGGCAGTATTATAGTAGTTATATTCTTGTATATAGGAGCAGTATTATAGTAGTTATATTCTTGTATATAGGAGCAGTATTATAGTAGTTATATTCTTGTATATAGGAGCAGTATTATAGTAGTTATATTCCTGTATATAGGGAGCAGTATTATAGTAGTTATATTCTTGTATATAGGAGCAGTATTATAGTGGTTATATTCTTGTATATAGGGAGCAGTATTATAGTAGTTATATTCTTGTATATAGTAGCAGTATTATAGTAGTTATATTCCTGTATATAGGGGGCAGTATTATAGTAGTTATATTCTTGTATATAGGAGCAGTATTATAGTAGTTATATTCCTGTATATAGGAGCAGTATTATAGTAGTTATATTCTTGTATATAGGAGCAGTATTATAGTATTTATATTCTTGTATATAGGGGGCAGTATTATAGTAGTTATATTCCTGTATATAGGGAGCAGTATTATAGTAGTTATATTCTTGTATATAGGAGCAGTATTATAGTAGGTATATTCTTGTATATAGGAGCAGTATTATAGTAGTTATATTCTTGTATATAGGGGGCAGTATTATAGTAGCTACAATTGTCATACTAGGCACAGCCTCTACAAAAACCTTGGACTTGCTGCAATAATCTGCGGACACTTTCAGCCGTTTTCCTCACTTTTATTAATGCTGACATCCAGACCAGACGGCATCTATAACCCTCACACTCTGACACACTGCCAAATGGCCTGGTCAGCCGAGTGACGGTCCACTGACTGCCAATGAGATCCACAATGGAGCAAGGCCCAGAAAACATCTTTTACACGGACGTCTCACTGCTGTCGGGATACAAATGATGATGGATGCTCACTTCTATGGTTAAGTAAACCCATTAACGAAAACCGCCCCGTGCCAAAAGTAAACTGCAATATATCTCCAATTCCTGCATAATTTACTCATGTATATAAGAGACGCTTTATATGAGCAGGTTATTATAGAGTAAACACTGAGGAGTGCGGTGTACTATGCAAGGACCTGAGAAATCAGGCAGCTATAATGCAGTAAAAGCTACACGAACTGAATGTATACTGCAAATATATGGCAGAACATACACTTAAAGTGGTATTCCAGCACATAGCGGAGCCTGTTCCCTGTTCCCAAAACAATCTCAAGACAACTGCTAGGAGAAGTCAGGAAGGAGAGGCGCACAAGCTCTGAATGGAAACAGCCCAGGGCTTTGGTTTCAATTGAAAACATGCATAAAAACCACAAAAAAAGTGTAAAAAAAAAAAAAAAAAAAAAAATTAAAGGAAAATAAAATCACAAAAAATATAAGTACACTGTAATAAAGAAGAGAAAAATGGGAAGATATAACAAGATCTGATTATGTCGGGATTCTTATTTATTGTACAAATTAAGGAGAGAAAGGAACGTATTCTGTATACATTGGGATAGCCAATCAATTATGACTTTTGTTTCACTGTGCTCATTCCTGTATGTATTGTTTTGTGTTTTAGATGTTTATACTTATGCTTTATAGGTGGATAAAAAGAGTACAGGATCAGTAATGTAATGTATGTACACAGTGACCCCACCAGCAGAATAGTGAGTGCAGCTCTGCAGTATAATACAGGATGTAACTCAGGATCAGTAATGTATGTACACAGTGACCCCACCAGCAGAATAGTGAGTGCAGCTCTGGGGTATAATACAGGATGTAACTCAGGATCAGTAATGTAATGTATGTACACAGTGACCCCACCAGCAGAATAGTGAGTGCAGCTCAGGAATATAATACAGGATATAACTCAGGATCAGTAATGTAATGTATGTACACAGTGACCCCACCAGCAGAATAGTGAGTGCAGCACAGAAGTATAATACAGGATATAACTCAGGATCAGTAATGTAATGTACAGTATGTACACAGTGACCCCACCAGCAGAATAGTGAGTGCAGCTCTGGGGTATAATACAGGATATAACTCAGGATCAGTAATGTAATGTACAGTATGTACACAGTGACCCCACCAGCAGAATAGTGAGTGCAGCTCTGGGGTATAATACAGGATGTAACTCAGGATCAGTAATGTAATGTATGTACACAGTGACCCCACCAGCAGAATAGTGAGTGCAGCTCAGGAATAAAATACAGGATGTAACTCAGGATCATTAATGTATGTACACAGTGACCCCACCAGCAGAATAGTGAGTGCAGCTCTGCAGTATAGTACAGGATAAGTACTAGATATGTAATGTAATGTGTTATAAAGTGATAGGTCAGCTCTGATGACTGTTGTCCACTCACTTACTTTTGGCCGCTTCCACTGCACTCCTTGCACCCGCTGAGTCTTGTAGAACAGGGAGTCATTGTTAGGAGGGAAGAGGGGGTCTTCAAAGAGTTCCTTCTTCCTCTGGCATTCTTTCTTTAGGGCGTAATACTGCTGGTTCCCGAATGTTGTCACAGATGAGAACATTCTTCATCAGATCACCTGAAAGACATAAAATCAGGTTGTAATGGAATTCACATTTTTAGGATTTTTCTCTTGGTTTAGGGGGCGGAGAACACGTCTGCTTTTAATTACCATCAGGGAGGTGACTATAGAGGGGGTGGGCTGGAGGACAGGCCGGGCAGTACTCACTATACTATATATATACACACACACACAATCAGATCAGCATTTCCACAGAGGTTCCTTTAATTCGGCATCTGAGAATTTCGACATTTTGCTTTAACCTTCAGTTTTGCTGTTTCTTCCTGCATGTTCTGTACATTTACTATAGAATATTAGATAATTTAGCAGCCATCACAGAACTTTACTCCCATATATCACCTACATCAGGGGAGCACTTATGGGGCTGGGGTCTGCCTGAGCCTATTCTGTACACACTCCATTCTGCATTCCATCAAGTGACATCTGCAACTTGTAATGGAGAGGGGGGATGAATGATGGGAAGGGGAGTCACCTAACAGAAGCTCCCCTCCCCCACCCATCACTGATGGCAACAATGTGCGGCTGGTCCTGTTATGGGGGGTACCATATGGTTGGCACTATATAACTGGCTCTGTAATATGAGGGGGGGCACCATGTGGTTGCCTCTGTCATATGTGGGGGCACCATGTAGCTGGCACTGTCATAGGGGGGCACCGCATGGCTGGCATATCATGTGGGGGGCACTGTGTGGCTGGTCCTGTTTTGGGCATACTATGTACTAGAACTATAAAGGGTGGCCATGTGTCACTTACACTGTTATGGGGGCACTATATGGGTGGCACGTTATATGGGGGGCACCATGTGGTTGGTCTGGGAGAACGTATGGGGCACTGTTACTATTATGTTATTTACTAGATCTGACAACATGGCGCTTAGACAAATATCTAAGGGAATTCCTAGGAACCCTGCAGGTGTCTGTACAGGTCAGTAAGCCGATCCCCGCTCATTCTCACACACAACCGGTTTTTCCTGTCAGTAAGCCTTCGGCATTCTGGGAAATCATACACAGGAGTTTACAAACCTCAGAAATTCTGAGAAACTCCGGGAGATGAGTCACCGACTAATGTCTCCTAATGATGGGCACTGTGGTGCGCCAACTGGCAGTTATATTGGTGCCCGCACTGTGCCAGCTCTACCACCCCCCATAAAGCACCTGCTACTGCCAAATCCTGATGCTCTTATACTGTAAAACCCTCACAGGTGAAATCAGGTAACACGCCACCACAAGGGTAAAAGAAGAAGTATCTAAGATCTCTGGGGATTATATAAGAACTGAGCATGTCACATATCCATTGTCTCTGCTTGCTGTCAGTGAATGTAGTCATATAGATAGCCAGGTGCTGACTCTCTCGCAGCTGAGGGTTTGTTACTACTGTATTCAAGCTAGAAAAAGACATAAGCCAATGCATAAAGAGATGCAGGAAGCATAATGAGGGGGAGGAGTCTGGTGTTCTAGGCCACACCCCCGAGGAGCAGTCACATAGACAAAGCATCACAGTGTGTGTAATACAGACAAGGGAGGAGATTTATGTTGCTGTATTATAGCGACATTCTCTGTGTTGCCCATAGAAAACCAGTCACAATTCAGCTATCATTTCTGATACTGCGGTGGTAAAATGAAAGCAGAGTTGTGATTGGTTGTTATAAGATGTGGTGATGAGTCTAATCCCGGTTTGTTCGCTCTGCCCGGATCCCCAACAGTGGCCACAGGGGAGGTAATAACTCTATAGAACAGGGATGGAAAGCTGTCGGCCCTCCAGCTGGAGCAAAACTACAATTCCCATCATGCCTGCTTTGCTTTGGCTGTCCAGACATGATGGGAATTGTGGTTTTGCAAGACCGAAGAGCCAAAGGTTCCCAAAAACTGGTTTAGAAAGTTTCACTTAAAACACCTGCTGTCCTCACTTTATGGCTATAACCGTGCGCTCAAACCATTTTTTGGCCATAGTTTCAAATTGCTGAAACCGTCTGCTGCATGTGACCTGACCGCCCTGCGTCCTCGCTTCCTACGCTGCACACACCGCCTCCTGCCTCCCATCACAGATGCTACAAGACGACTTCCGACATGTGAACATCTTGCTTGGCGCAGGGTGCACTTGGCTGTCCCCATCCTGACCCCGCACATATTACAATATAATGTACACAACCCGTAAACTACTCCCCCTCCGCGCGCTCTCTAAACTCCCGCTCACCCCGCGCCTCAAGTGCTTTATTTACTCCGGGGCGATGTTTCAGGCAATAGTCACTGCGTGGGTTACAACGGACTCGTACAGATATACACTTCACTAACTTCCAATATACAGTACTTCTCCACTTGCTGTCAGTGAATTGCAGCCCTATCCCACATGTGTATATACATTCATACATCACGGTCATATTGCATTTTTTTTTTTTGTTCCAACATTCCAAAATGGCATCAAAAATAGCAATTTTAGGCAAAAACCACAAAATACCACAACATGTGACTCTATCCTACACCAAAATAACCCAACACCTGTGGGCGCAGCAGATTATAGTACAAGAATCTCCTTGATATGAACCAGAACGGTGACATTCCACCGCCAGAAAGCGAAAGACCTGACATTATGTACATAACAAGGCAGACTACTTTCTAACTTTTTATTTTTCCAAATTCTAGTTAGCCCTGCTCTCAGCTAAGAAGTGATACAGTTATATCCAGTGGAGACAATGCTCTGTGAGCTCTACAGCCCGGACTCCGGACTGATACATTGTACATAGCTAGTTCTGCTCTCAGCTGTATCCAGTGTAGACAATGCTCTGTGAGCTCTACAGCCTGGACATTGTACACAGTCCTGCTCTCAGCATTGTCTAGACATGATGTGGGAGAGTCATCAGGCCTTGGGCAGAGGAGCAGTTGCTCTTCGCAACCAATTAGATTCTAGCTTTCATTTTTAAAATGGCCTCTGAGAAATGAAAGCTGTAATCTGATTGGTTGCTATGGGGGTTGCTACGCTTCTCTGCACAAGGCCTAATAAATCTCCTCTAAGGGCCAGCTCAAAACTAGCGAAATTCCGTTGTGAAATACCGCCAGTTTTACTCCATGTGAACTCAGCCTAAAGCTGGGTTCACACTACGTTTTTGCAATCAGTTTTTTTTTTTTTGCAAAAAAAACTGATGAAAAACTGATTTGTGTGCATCCGTTTTTCCATTGACTTCCATTCTAAGCAAAGGGATCAAAACGCATACTTTTTTTTTTTTATTTAACATACACACAAACGTAGCTGTTCTTACTTTTGCCTACGATAAAAAAACAACAGATTGTTTTATGGAATTCAATGGAAAAACGGATCAAAACAGATGTACACAAATGCCTCCATTTTTCATCCTTTTATCTGTTGAAAACGGATTAAAAAAACGTAGTGTGGACCCATCCTAAGACTTTTATATACAGTCCATGTCCCAGTACACAGTGCGATATATCCATATAATACAGTCTATAAGAGAAGTTGTACTGTGCATTCATATCCCGGAGCCGTACAACAAGGTGCTAATCACATGATTCCTCCATAAGACCCGGCAGCCATTACCCCGATCCCGGCATTAATACCATTATCCTGCTAATCCTCCAGTGACTCCATGGAGGAGGTGAGGTCACATGACCCTGATACCTGGAGACGCGAGGATAGGCTCCTCTACCTGAGCAATATATGATAATACAGGAGAAGACCACTCAAATCACAAGGCCGGGGCCATCCGGAGCAAGACCTCCCCTCCATAGACCACGGATGCATCATTACTTCTATATGAATGGAATGGAAGAGCTCTGGATCCCCCCCACAATTACCTTCCACTGTGGACCCCAAGATCAGCGCCCAGAAATAGAATTTTACAATAGACACGTATGGACAGTGCTGCCATTGATCCCCCCTATAGGCACAAAGGCCCCCTAACATAAGGTGCAGCCGGATGCGTCTCTGACAGTATCTCTTATATATAACACTAGTCCCCCAGGGAAATGGTTTCCTACACAAAGATGGATCCCAGGAGCAAAGGATGGAAAATTACTTCTTCTATTAGTAATGGAAGATGGAAAATTCAGTGAGGGTGAAGACACTGGGTCCGTCTCCTGGCGGGATTATTCCGGAGAGGTGAGAGGTAGAGATGGAATATGGTCGAAAAGGAGAGGCTAGGAGATTAATCATTCCATAGATCTTTGATGATCGGAAGCAATGTTCCATAATCTTTAGGTTCTGGTCAATCCAGAGCCTGAAGGATTTACCCCACTCCACCCATCCAATATACCCCACTCCACCCATCCAATATACCCCACCTGCCAATGGGGTCAGGTGCTCTAGCCACCAAACCAGCCATTACCCCATTCTACCCCAGCAAGTTACCCTGAACTAATAACCCAAACCCAGAATCAGTGTCCTCCAGCCTCCATACTGGCATCAGTGTCCTCCAGTCTTCAACCCTTAACCAGTTTTCCCAAGCCTCAATAATGGCACCAGATACCTCCGGTCTCAAACCCACATTAAAAGGGGTTATCCTGCGTTAGAATTTTTTTTAAAAATATAATGCTGCCTAGTTGAAAAACATAATAAACATGTTATGTTTACTCCTCCGCCCTCCCGTGATGTCCTGATGCGGCATCTCTGGAGTCTCTCGCTCACTGCAGCCGCCGCCACTTTTGCAGACAGACATGTCACTCCATACTGGCACCAATAACCTCTACTCTCAAACCTAACAAAAGTTTCCTCCAGCTTCCAAACTGGCACCAGTTATGTCCAGCTATAAACCCATAACCGTTTCCTCCCTTAAAGTGAACATATCATCAGGCCCGGGCTGAAGGACTGGAGGTGGCCAAACCACCCACAGTGGGAGGAACCCCCCGTCCCTCTATGACGAGGCTCCATTAAAATCAATGGAGCCGTATCATACAGGGGCGGGGGTTTCTTCCCACTGGGGGTGGGTCGGCCCGTCTCCAGTGTTTAAGCCCGGCCTGATGGTACAGTCACTTTAAACCAGTCTCCTCCATTTCCCAAGCCGTTCCACTCCAGCCTCCAACCCATTACCAGTCACCCCCAGCCTCCAATCCAACCCTAACTAGTGACAGGGGCAATAACCACCAAGTGGGTAACCTCACCTTCTGGAGAGATTTCTGGCCCCAGTCATGTTCTAGGGCTTCCAATCAATGTCAACCACTGACTTAAGAGAAAACTACTTCCACTGGGGTCAAGGAGCTGCTTTGAAGTCTCGGACGCACGTGCTGCATTGGCGGCTGGCAGCGTTCAGCATTCTCCAGGTCGGTGTACATAGGAGATTTATGACGTGAATTCTGAATCCAATAAAACCTAATTCTATAAAGAAGTAAAAAATGACTTTCTCTGCTTGGCTGCTCGGTTATAACCTGGAGAGGCGGTCACTGGAGGCTCTTCTGCATATTCTACATTTCTTATTATAGTGCCAGGCGTGTGCCAGCTCCCTACCCTGGGCGGCTGTGCCTACCATTACCGGGATCTGCATCCAAAATGTCACAGATGAAACGTGATGGATGGAACCGCCCCAGGCCATCGATTCTGGAGGTGCAGCCAAATACATGATCAATGCAGCGGGGGCTCAAGAAAGCATTGCTATACCCCATATACAATACAGAGAGCATTCTAATGGATAGAATACAGAGAGCATTCTAATGGATTGAATACAGAGAGCATTGTCATGGATAGAATACAGAGAGCATTCTAATGCATACAATATAGAGAGCATTCTAATGGATACAATACAGAGAGCATTCTAATGCATACAATATAGAGAGCATTCTAATGGATACAATACAGAGAGCATTCTAATGCATACAATACAGAGAGCATTCTAATGCATACAATATAGAGAGCATTCTACAGGATGCTATACAGCGTACACAGCCTTCTAGTGGTAAAATATAGTGTAGGGTGCATTCTACAAGATGCAATACAGTGCCCATAGCATTGCAGAGGAATTGTACAATGCAGAGAGCATTCTAAAGGATGCTATACATAGTGCATTGCATTGTTTAATCCCATTAGAATGCTGAGAGCATTCTACATGGTACTGTACTCTGTGCACATCATTCCATGCTAAAGGCATAGTAAGGGTGCTATTACACAGGCCAATGGCGGCCCGATCAATACCGTAAACAAGCGCCAGTCTGCTAGATCATCGCTTATTTACTGGGCCTATTACATGGCCCGATAATCGTCTAGCAAGGGCTACACAGACATCTTTAACGATGTCTGTGCAGTCTTTGCCTAAACGTTTTTTACATTCTCTCTCCACGTTCCTGGTCTCCTCCTGTGCTCTGCTTCTTTCCCAGTCCTGTCAGCTCAGACAGGCCGCTCAGCCAATCAGTTTCTAGTAAATGTTTAACCATGCAGTTAGCAGGGCTGCTTTACACTCCAGAGAGAATTGTAATATACGCAATGCTGAGAGCATTCTAATAGATGCTCTATGGTATGACTAGCATTCTAATGGAAGTTATACAGGACTCAGAGCATTCTAGTGGAAGCCATGCAATGTAGTTAGCGCTCTAGAGGATGTATTACATACATTTAGGTCTAGATAGAGGGAGGAAGGCCGCTGCCAGACACCTCTGTCCACTCACGACTTCTCTGGTGGCGGCTTATCCTCCCTGGGAATGAAAGAACTGGGCAGCTGAAACAGGTGAACTCCAATACACCAGGTCTTCCATAGTCAGAAGACCCCCATATATATCTGAGGGGTCAGATGATGTTGTGGGCAAAAATCTGGAACACCTGATCCCGGCACACCCTCATCTTGACATTTCTTATGTCACTTTTTGGCATTGTACAATGAACGTCAAACAAAGAGCAGAATGTGGCGAGGAGTAAAGTCCATATAATCCTATGAGTAAAGAGTATTAGGTGCGGCTCACGGCAAGACCGGTCAATAATCGATAAGCCTATAATCACCGCAAAGTATCTGCCTTCGGGAAATTCATGTAATACACATATTCCACTGTAGCTGCCTGGGAGGAATCATGCTGCCTAAGAACCATGTGATTTCCTGTCCGAGTGACCACCATTTCCCTCTATACAATCACAGGAAGTTCAGTAAACCCACATTGATAGCTGATCCTTCATTCTGCTGTCTGCTTGGGGACCTGTACCCCCACAATCACAGATCATTGGGATAGGCCATCAATGCGTATACCCATTAATGTGTATGGACGTCATCCAGCTAAAGCACAGCGCTTCCCTCTATCATTCAGCTAAAGCCCAGCGCTCCGCTCTCTGCTGCCACCTCTGTCCATGTCAGGAACTGTCCAGAGCAGGAGAGGTTTTCTATGGGGATTTTCTGCTGCTCTGGACAGTTCCTGACATGGACAGAGGTGGCAGCAGAGAGCATCGTGTCAGACTGGAGAGAATACACCACTTCCTGCAGGACATACACAGGGCTCCAGATAGCGACCAAAATGGTCGCCAATGCGACTGACATTTTGCAAATGGCGCCCAGATTTATTAATCTGGGCGCCATTTGCGACTGGCCCCGGTGGCGGCACGCTGTCTCTTTAAGTCCGGGCCCCCGGCTGATGCGCGGCTGCCGGGGGTGTCCCGTCCTATCCCCGGCAGCGCGGCGTATCAGTGAGCTGCCTGGGGCCCTGACTTCTGGCACAGGAAGCGCACGTCAGAGACGCTTCCTGTGTCAGAAGTCACAGCCCCGGCGTACAGGGAGCTCACTGATGCGCCGCGCTGCCGGGGATAGGACGGGACAACCCCGGCAGCCGCGCATCAGCTGGGGACAGCGTCCGAAGAAGAAGAGGATCGCCGGGGGAGCGGGTTGTCAGGTGAGTTTGTGTGTTTCTTTTTTTTAAATACTGCTTAGCATAGAGGAAAGGGGGGGGGCATCTATAATGGGGGGAAGAGAAGGGGGGGCATCTATAATGGGGGGAGAAGAGGGGCCATCTTCAAGGGGGGGAGAGGGGGCCATCTATAAGGGGAGGGGGTATCTATAAGGGGGGGAGAAGAGGGGGCATCTATAATGGGGGGGGGGAGGAGGGGGCATCTATAATGGGGGGGAGGAGGGGGCATCTATAATGGGGGTAGAGGGGGTCATCTATAAGGGGAGGGGGTATCTATAAGGGGGGGAGAAGAGGGGGCATCTATAATGGGGGGGGAGGAGGGGGCATCTATAATGGGGGTAGAGGGGGTCATCTATAAGTGTAGGGCAAACTGGCTGCAGACACTGGGAGATAGATATATGCACAATTATTATTATCAGGGCCCCTCAGGTGTCTGTATTGTAGGGGGTCACTTGCATTAGTCACTAGGTGAGAGATATATCTATCTATATACACATCTTGTGGGGGGTCACTATGGCTGCAGTCATAAGTCTAGCTCAGTATGTATAGACTGTTGCAAGCTTTTAAAGGGAACCTGTCACCCCCGGTGACGGGGTGACAGGCTCCCAACCCCCCGTTAGAACCCCCTATACTCACCTCATCGCGCCGGGTCCCGCTTCTGAACATGGTCGGGTCATGGAGATCTCCACCGCTACAGCCCGACGCGCACACTGAGAGATGAGTCCAACACTCATAGAGAATGACGGAGCGCTGGACTCTCCCGTCATTCTCTATGAGCGTTGGACTCATCTCTCAGCGCACGCCGGGCTGCAGCGGCTGAGATCTCCGTGACCCGGCCATCTTCAGAAGCGGGACCTGGCGCGATGAGGTGAGTATAGGGGGTTCTAACGGGGGGTTGGGAGCCTGTCACCCCAGCACGGGGGTCGACAGGTTCCCTTTAAGTTCAAGTTCAGAAGAGTAAGCCTCATTAATAGGCTAGCCAAGTGCAGCTGAAGTACTGAGTCAGACTGTATATGGTTGTCAAGTTGCAAGTTTCCATGTTGAACGTTTTCAAACTAAGAAAAGAAAGGATCTAAAGGAGGAGGAGGCTGCCGTGGCCTCTGCACACAGTAAGTCCCATTTAACATAACATTAATTTTACATGGTTTAAAATGTTGGCGACCAAATATTCTATTTGGCGCCTAAATTTTTCAGGTTAGGAGCCAATGGCTCCCAAGTAAATTTTTTAGTCTGGAGCCCTGATACAGCAGCTGATAAATACTGAAAGACTGGAGATTTTTTTTAAAAAGGAATAATTTACAAATCTATATAACTTTCCAGTTGATAAGAAAGCAGAGTACCCCTTTAATGGAGGCAGACTGTAGGGATAAATCCTATGTTCTATAGATCATCTTCTGCAGTAACGTCCTTACATTAGACCGGACGGGGGATTATGACTGTCTACACCTGATATGTAAGCATGCATAAGTAATGCGCATCCAGGAAACCTGCAGAGACATTATAATGTGATTGACTGACAAACAAACAGGCTCCAAATCATCTGGAAAACTCAATATTTCCATGGCGTATAATATACTGGGTTAAATTATAGAAGATAACGCTTCCTCTGGGTTAGGATGGAGATGAATTTCTGGTGAAGAATGCCCTTTTTTTCCTTGCCCCTATCACAATGGTTCTGTGGGGGAGGGCTTACTGAGCAGCCGGCCCCCTAGCAGCCCCTGTTACACCACTAGCCCCGCCCCTGCTTAGAATCGCTTACTAATTGGGGGTATCATTCTTTTTTGTGGCCACTAACTGGACCTTTTGCAGCATTGGCCTCCAACCAGTGACTCTCCAGTCACTGCACAACTACAACTCCATGCACACTGGGACTTGTAGATGGGTAGGGACTAAAGAAAGATATCTGCCCCCGCTTTACAAAGCGAGGAGAAATATATATTAATCAAAATAAAGTTGGTGAGTTTAACACGTAGGTTTTAATATTATGAGGCTAAAGCAGTGTATGGCATCCAATATGTGGATGGGGGGTGTTAGTGATCACCAAGTCAACTCTTTTAGGACATCACCCAGAATGGGTCCTGATAACACAGTATACCCGCAGTATCGGTCACATAGGCAGCGGTGCACTAAGCTTCACTCCATCCTCTGCTCAGAAGTCTTCCACATTAAATGCTTCCAGCCTGTGGTCACCGATCCGGCCTCAATCTGATCAATGATGACTTCTCAGAGTCCATTAGTGGAAATAGCTGCTGCTAAGTGATCCCATTCATTAGAGCCGAAACCTCCGGACACGGAACGCACAAATCCAAGGCAAAGCCTTATTAACCATTAATGAGCCGGACAAAAGGTGCAACCGCATAAGCAAAAAGCGGTCACCTATTATACATTATCACCCCCTGTAGCAGCTCTACACCCCCGGCAGTCACTGGCACAGTCCGGTCTCTACACCCCCTGCAGTCACTGGCGCAGTCCGGTCTCTACACCCCCTGCAGTCACTGGCGCAGTCCGGTCTCTGCACCCCCTGCAGTCACTGGCGCAGTCCGGTCCCTGCACCCCCTGCAGTCACTGGCGCAGTCCGGTCCCTGCACCCCCTGCAGTCACTGGCGCAGTCCGGTCCCTACACCCCCTGCAGTCACTGGCGCAGTCCGGTCTCTACACCCCCTGCAGTCACTGGCGCAGTCCGGTCTCTACACCCCCTTGCAGTCACTGGCGCAGTCCGGTCTCTACACCCCCTGCAGTCACTGGCGCAGTCCGGTCTCTACACCCCCTGCAGTCACTGGCGCAGTCCGGTCTCTACACCCCCTGCAGTCACTGGCGCAGTCCGGTCTCTACACCCCCTGCAGTCACTGGCGCAGTCCGGTCTCTACACCCCCTGCAGTCACTGGCGCAGTCCGGTCTCTACACCCCCTGCAGTCACTGGCGCAGTCCGGTCTCTACACCCCCTGCAGTCACTGGCGCAGTCCGGTCTCTACACCCCCTGCAGTCACTGGCGCAGTCCGGTCTCTACACCCCCTGCAGTCACTGGCGCAGTCCGGTCTCTACACCCCCTGCAGTCACTGGCGCAGTCCGGTCTCTACACCCCCTGCAGTCACTGGCGCAGTCCGGTCTCTACACCCCCTGCAGTCACTGGCGCAGTCCGGTCTCTACACCCCCTGCAGTCACTGGCGCAGTCCGGTCTCTACACCCCCTGCAGTCACTGGCGCAGTCCGGTCTCTACACCCCCTGCAGTCACTGGCGCAGTCCGGTCTCTACACCCCCTGCAGTCACTGGCGCAGTCCGGTCTCTACACCCCCTGCAGTCACTGGCGCAGTCCGGTCTCTACACCCCCTGCAGTCACTGGCGCAGTCCGGTCTCTACACCCCCTGCAGTCACTGGCGCAGTCCGGTCTCTACACCCCCTGCAGTCACTGGCGCAGTCCGGTCTCTACACCCCCTGCAGTCACTGGCGCAGTCCGGTCTCTACACCCCCTGCAGTCACTGGCGCAGTCCGGTCTCTACACCCCCTGCAGTCACTGGCGCAGTCCGGTCTCTACACCCCCTGCAGTCACTGGCGCAGTCCGGTCTCTACACCCCCTGCAGTCACTGGCGCAGTCCGGTCTCTACACCCCCTGCAGTCACTGGCGCAGTCCGGTCTCTACACCCCCTGCAGTCACTGGCGCAGTCCGGTCTCTACACCCCCTGCAGTCACTGGCGCAGTCCGGTCTCTACACCCCCTGCAGTCACTGGCGCAGTCCGGTCTCTACACCCCCTGCAGTCACTGGCGCAGTCCGGTCTCTACACCCCCTGCAGTCACTGGCGCAGTCCGGTCTCTACACCCCCTGCAGTCACTGGCGCAGTCCGGTCTCTACACCCCCTGCAGTCACTGGCGCAGTCCGGTCTCTACACCCCCTGCAGTCACTGGCGCAGTCCGGTCTCTACACCCCCTGCAGTCACTGGCGCAGTCCGGTCTCTACACCCCCTGCAGTCACTGGCGCAGTCCGGTCTCTACACCCCCTGCAGTCACTGGCGCAGTCCGGTCTCTACACCCCCTGCAGTCACTGGCGCAGTCCGGTCTCTACACCCCCTGCAGTCACTGGCGCAGTCCGGTCTCTACACCCCCTGCAGTCACTGGCGCAGTCCGGTCTCTACACCCCCTGCAGTCACTGGCGCAGTCCGGTCTCTACACCCCCTGCAGTCACTGGCGCAGTCCGGTCTCTACACCCCCTGCAGTCACTGGCGCAGTCCGGTCTCTACACCCCCTGCAGTCACTGGCGCAGTCCGGTCTCTACACCCCCTGCAGTCACTGGCGCAGTCCGGTCTCTACACCCCCTGCAGTCACTGGCGCAGTCCGGTCTCTACACCCCCTGCAGTCACTGGCGCAGTCCGGTCTCTACACCCCCTGCAGTCACTGGCGCAGTCCGGTCTCTACACCCCCTGCAGTCACTGGCGCAGTCCGGTCTCTACACCCCCTGCAGTCACTGGCGCAGTCCGGTCTCTACACCCCCTGCAGTCACTGGCGCAGTCCGGTCTCTACACCCCCTGCAGTCACTGGCGCAGTCCGGTCTCTACACCCCCTGCAGTCACTGGCGCAGTCCGGTCTCTACACCCCCTGCAGTCACTGGCACAGTCCGGTCTCTACACCCCCTGCAGTCACTGGCACAGTCTGGTCTCTACACCCCTTGGAGTCAATGGTAAAGTCTATATTTTTTATAAAGGACAATGAACCCCAATACTCTGGATAGCTGACAAATTCTCCAGTAAACCCCTTCAAGATGAGCTTGTGGTCATAATCCTCCATAACAGTCAGCATTACCCTCTATCTAGCAGTTGTTGCATAGGCTCTACTATAGCTGTATATGAGAAGTCCTGATTATCTATCCAACCTTTCTGCTATTATTGATCACAAGTGATTGTTGCCACAATATTTCCACTCATCTACAGATCGTGATATTTCTATCATGATCAGCTGAACGAAGCAGTAGAAGCCCTACGTATTGTGGGTGGTGTTGCCCTTTAAAACAATCAGGGACAGTGGGGCGGTGTCCCTGAGAACCAAATGATCTGAAGCAAAGACTCCGCTATGCAAAGTACTAGTTCTGTACAGATCTTACTATCCAATATTTCTATTCACGGTCAGCGAGATCTAGTGAAAAGTGAGCAAGTCAGAAAGCTGCAGAACATTTCATTGTATGGTGATATATATATATATATATATATATATATATATATATATATATATATATATATATATATATACACACACACTCTAGGAAGGGCCGGCACCCAGCTTCCCCAGATTCAGAAAGAACACAAAGGTATTCACTGCAGAATCTTATATCTGGGGGGGCTGGCACAAAGAGTAACTATGAGATATATAGGATGGACCTGTCCCATTCCCCCGAGGTTGAGTTATTTTTGCATTTTCTGGCAGTCTTATGATCTATATTCTTCTATATACATCATACACTACAGAAGAGGAAGCTGCGGTGATTGGGGCTCCACCTCATTGTGATCGTCATGAGACTCTTCCTGATCCTGACAGCTCTATATTGTTATATTGTGAGTATATACACAGAGCCCTGACCTACTTCCATGTACTTACATCACTCAGGACGCCCTGCACACTCTCTAGGGGATAAAATTTATATTTTTTTATATATATATATATATATATATATATATATATATATATATATATATATATATATATACATACACACACTCACCGGCCACTTTATTAGGTACACCATGCTAGTAACGGGTTGGACCCCCTTTTGCCTTCAGAACTGCCTCAATTCTTCGTGGCATAGATACAACAAGGTGCTGGAAGCTTCCTCAGAGATTTTGGTCCATATTGACATGATGGCATCACACAGTTGCCGCAGATTTGTCGGCTGCACATCCATGATGCCAATCTCTCGTTCCACCACATCCCAAAGATGCGCTCTATTGGATTGAGATCTGGTGACTGTGGAGGCCATTTGAGTACAGTGACCTCATTGTCATGTTCAAGAAACCAGTCTGAGATGATTCTAGCTTTATGACATGGCGCATTATCCTGCTGAAAGTAGCCATCAGATGTTGGGTACATTGTGGTCATAAAGGGATGGACATGGTCAGCAACAATACTCAGGTAGGCTGTGGCGTTGCAACGATGCTCAATTGGTACCAAGGGGCCCAAAGAGTGCCAAGATATTCCTCACACCATGACACCACCACCACCAGCCTGAACCGTTGATACAAGGCAGGATGGATCCATGCTTTCATGTTGTTGACGCCAAATTCTGACCCTACCATCCGAATGTCGCAGCAGAAATCGAGACTCATCATACCAGGCAACGTTTTTACAATTTTCTACTGTCCAATTTCGATGAGCTTGTGCAAATTGTAGCCTCAGTTTCCTGTTCTTAGCTGAGCGGAGTGGCACCCGGTGTGGTCTTCTGCTGCTGTAGCCCATACTGTGTACTGTGCGCTCAGAGATGCTCTTCTGCCTACCTTGGTTGTAACGGTTGGCTATTTGAGTCACTGTTGCCTTTCTATCAGCTCGAACCAGTCTGCCCATTCTCCTCTGACCTCTGGCATCAACAAGGCATTTCCGCCCACAGAACTGCCGCTCACTGGATGTTTTTTCTTTTTCGGACCATTCTCTGTAAACCCTAGAGATGGTTGTGCGTTAAAATCCCAGTAGATCAGCAGTTTCTGAAATACTCAGACCAGCCCTTCTGGCACCAACAACCATGCCACGTTCAAAGGCACTCAAATCACCTTTCTTCCCCATACTGATGCTCGGTTTGAACTGCAGGAGATTGTCTTGACCATGTCTACATGCCTAATGGTGCGTTTACACAGAGAGATTTATCTGACAGATTTTTGAAGCCAAAGCCAGGAACAGACTATAAACAGGGTGCAGGTCATAAAGGAAAGACTGAGATTCCCTGTCTTTTCAAGTCCATTCCTGACTTTGGCTTCCAAAATTGGTCAGATAAATCTGCCTGTGTAAACGCACCATAAATGCACTGAGTTGCCGCCATGTGATTGGCTGATTAGAAATTAAGTGGTAACGTGCAGTTGGACAGGTGTACCTAATAAAGTGGCCGGTGAGTGTATATGTGTGTATATATATATATATATATATATATATATATATATATATATATATATATATATATATATATATATTATATATAATATAACTTTACATATAACAGTCCCCAGCTGGTGGGATGTGGTTCTCAGATCTATATTCATACAGCACAGGAGCAATGACCCCCCCCCCCCTCCCAAGTGATGACATCATAGGATATTTATAATGGTGACATCAGAGGTGATAACTGTATAGAAAGCAGAATTACTGTATAATAAACAGTTCTTTAAGATTCTTCAATTCTTCAAGATGTCGGGGAATAGGATTATACTTGTTTACATCCCCAGGGCAAAAACTGCTACAGATACTGCTTGGTGTAGACAATGCTCTGTGAGCTCTACAGCCTGGACCCCTGACTGATACATTGTACATAGCTAGTCCTGCTCTCAGCTGTATCCAGTGTAGACAATGCTCTGTGAGCTCTACAGCCTGGACCCCAGACTGATACATTGTACATAACTAGTCCTGCTCTCAGCTGTATACAGTGTAGACAATGCTCTGTGAGCTCTACAGCCTGGATTTCTGACCGATACATTGTACATAGCTAGTCCTATTCTTCGAATTGTGAGTTCAGCTCGGAAGGCGAGTGGAGTAGAGGACGTAATGGTGCTCAGGATAGTCCGAGGTTTCTCAGCATTATAATTTGGCGTCAGATCCCCTGGCGGAGAACGGACAGTGACTTTACACAAAGGGAGGGACGTTACAATGTTCTCATATAGACCAACAATGTGCGGATTAGATACACAAAGCAGCCGGAGCTTCGTACACAACACACAATGAATGTTTGCTCTGAGGGCCGGGCCCTGTACCAAAAACCTATTAATACAGAAGTATGGCTGCTCTTCTTAAGAATGGTAAAAGACAGATGAGGAAGAGAGTAGGGGGATACAATGAGAGTGTATCTATAATGTATCACCAACGTATCCAACCTCCACTTGAAGCAGGGATGAGGAATCTTCGGTTCTCCAGCTGTTGTTAAACTAAGATTCCCATCATGCCTGGACAGCCAAAGCAAAGTTTTACAACAACTAGAGGGCCGAAGGTTACTTATCCCTGCACTGAATTGGCAGCATCTGGGAAAGCTGGGTGACAACAATATGGCCACCCTTATGTCTTAAAGGGATGAACAACACTTATCTATTATTCCATGTCTCACCAGGTTACGTATGGTCACCACCACGGACCCACCTACCATCCCCAATATCAGTGTGCGGCCGCGTCCGGATGACATATGACACAGATGTTGTTGGAGATTATCATGAGGAAACTGCCGCTTGTTATAAAAGCTGCTGTAACGTAATAACCACCGGCTGTCATAGAAACAGCTGTAAGGAGGAGCGATGGCCGTCTGCGATCAGGGGTCTGTGGTATACCATTTTCTTAGAATGACACCCCACCCATCCCTCAAAGACACAGACGGAGAGAGACATCATGGCCTCCTCATGTCCATGAGGCCTCATCAAGGCGGCAACACCTGACACTATGCACCATGATGTCACAGGTGCTAGGCCTGAGGCTGCACCACTGGGAGTTTGATGACAACATATTCCCTTCTGAGTCCTGACAGGTACAGTGTTGTCATGGAAACCACGTATGACTCCAATCATTCCCCGCTAGGCCAAGTCTGATGTCAGTGGTGCAGCCTCAGGCCTCTGGATCTGTAATGTCTCAAGCTATTACACAAAGGATATAAATATAAAAGGCATATATAATACTTTACTCTTAAAAAGCTGACCAAATAACATTACAGGCCCAAAGCCTGAGGCTGCAGTACTGAGAGATTCTGACAACATTCCCCATTCTGATTTCTGGCAGCTACAGTGTGGTCATGGTGACCATGTAGGGGTCCAAATCCCCATTTACTCTTACACTTCTGAAGCCAGGCAGGGTATAGAGCTGGGGTAGGGAACCTTGGCTCTCCAGCTGTTGCAAAACTACAACTCCCATCATGCCTGGGCAGCCAAAGCTCTAGCTTCAGCTGTCCAGGCATGATGGGAGATGTAGTTTTGAAATATCTGAACAGCCAAGGCTTCCTACCCCTGGTGTAGAGACTGATATCAGTAGTGCAGCCTCAGGCTTTGGGGCCTGTAACTTCAAGATATTAAGATATAGTTTTTCACCTTTTTCATGTACTGTAAGTTGTTTTTCTCCTGGTGCGTCGGCTGTGGATCCCATTACACGTCTATGGGATATGATATCTGAACCCTCGGTTTATAGGTTATGAATGACAACCCCACATTTGGCCCCAAGGACTCTTGGAAGACACATAGGCCAGGACCCCTGCTCAGTCACTTCCCTATAGATCTGTACTGGGGTGGGCTTACTGCTACTCTACTAACATGAGACACAGCAGAGCAGAGTTTGTCATTTGGCTCAACTCATCTCAATCTGACACAGTGTGGGGTGGAGACAGTGTACCCCGCCCGGTGGCTCTCCAGAAGTTAGACAACTACAACTCCCATCATGCCTTTTGCAACAGAGATGGGGAACGTATGCAAAACTACAATTCCCATCATGCCTGGACAGCCAAAGCTAAAGCTCTGTGTGTGATATATAGTTATAACAGTTCAGGAATGGAGGCTGGTGTTTACTTAATCTCTTAACCCTTGTGAAGCCCTGAAAAATGGGGTCCATGTAAGGAAAGAGTCTGCTCTTAATATAAGGGAGTCCTCTTCCCTGTGTTATGCAGTGCTCTGTATCTATTATATAGTTATTACAGAACAGGCACAGGAAATCTTATCTAATAGTTTAACCCTTGCAGAGAGAAGGAGCCTTGAAGTGTGATCCCTGTTGATGGATCTTGTAGGGGGGGGGGGGGGGGGTGCTGTTTATTACATTGCCCCCTAGTCACCACTTTTTTATTATAACATGCAGAGCTCGGAGTCTATTATACTGTTATTACAGGTCAGGCACGGAATATATCCTGAATCCCTGCAGAATGATTACTGTACTTACAGAAAGAAGTCCGCTCTTTATTGAAGCCCCCTACCTCTAACTCTATGATAACATCCAGAGCTCGGTGTCTGATATATAGTTATTACAGTTCAGGAATGGAGACTGGTGTTTAGTTAATCTATTAACCCTTGCAGAGCCAAGGATCTCTGCAGAATGATGACTGTGCTGGGCCATGTAGACGGGCTGCTTTTTATTAGACCCCCTCTCCCCCATGTTATAATATTCAGAGACTATTATACAGTTTGGAAATTTACAGAACATATTAACCCAAGTAGCTGCAGCATAATAATCGCTAGTCTGGAGTCATAGAGGAAAGCTCTGCTTTATAATAATGCCCCGTCTTCATTTAATAATATCCAGCGTTCACTGTCTATTATATAGTTATTACAGTTCAGGTATGTGGTTTACTTTCTGAATTAACGCTCTGAAAACCAGGGAGCCCAGTATAACACCCAGGAAGGGGGTCTACCCTCTAACACCCCCCCCCCCCCCCCCCCAAGTCCTACTTACATCATCTAATAATATCTAGCTCTCAGTAGCCTATTATATGGTTATTACAGTCCAGACATGAAGACTGATATTTACAGATTAACCCTTAGAAAGCCAAGAAGTCCTCCCTAAGGATTCCTGTATATGATTCTTACTGGAAGGGGGTCTGGTCTTTATTAGCGCCCCCCCCCCTACCCCCTCCTGTAGTATAATATACACAGCACTATATATTATACAGTTATTACAGTCTAGACACAGAGACTGCTATTTACTCAACAGATTAACCCTTTGAAAACCAAGCAGCCCTGCCTAAGGATCGATGTATTGGAATTTACCCAACAATAGCCTCCTTCTTGTAAGATCCCAGTCCTGTGATCACTCTGCAGGACCGCCAGGATCACTAAGGGTTAATCCAGGACGCCTCCCCCTGCCTGTTCTGTAATAACTTTATAATAAACAGGCAGCTCTGGTTACTTTCACAGAGGAGGGGGTAGGGGGCTCTAACAAACAAACAGCCCCTCCTTCAAGGCTCAACTGTAGTGATCATTGTGCAGGGCGCCCTGGCTCTACAAGGGTTAATAGCGAGTAAATACCAGTCTGTAATAGCTATATAATGGCCTCAGAGACCTGGATAAGCAAAGTGAGGGAGAAGTCCCTGTCTCTAAGCCTCCAGCCCAGTGATCATTCAGCAGGGATTCCCAGCTCCACAAGGGTTAATCCAGGACACGTCCTGTGCCCAATCTATAATAACTTTATAATAGAGAGATGTGAATACCTCCAACCCCCTACTTTATAGCTGATACTATAACGGAGGAGGGGGGGTAGGGGGACTCCAACACACAACAGCCCAACTACAGTGATCATTGTGCAGAGCTCTCCGGCTCTACAAGGGTTAACAGCAAGTAAATATCAGTCTGTAATAACTATATAATAGACAGTGAGCTCTGGATACTATCACAGAGGAGGGGGTATGGGGGGTCTGACAAACAAACAGCCCCTCCTACATGACCCTATTACAGTAATCATGGTGCCGGGCTCTATAAGGGTTAAGTAAATACCAGTCTGTAATAACCATATAATAGCCTCATTATATATAGTATATCCATATAATAGCCTTATAACAGAAGACAGGGGTAGCAGGACCCTCCCGCAAGACCCCAGTTCTGTGATCATTCTGCAGGGCTTCCTGGATCTATAATGTAAATAGCCTGTTTTGTAATAACATTATAATAGTCTGAGCCCTGCACATTATATGGGGTACAGAGCAGACCCCTCCTGCTCATCCTGCCCGGCTCCCAGGTGATTGAAGGGTTAATGTAAGACATTTCCCATGCCTGGTCTGTAGGGGATAGCAGACCTCTCCTACTACTACAAGTAAATACCAGTCTGTAATAACCATATAATAGCCTCAGAGACTGTAATAACAGTATAATAGTGTATGAGCCCTGTACATTATAAGGGTAGAGAGCAGCCCCCTCCTGCACTGTAATAACAGTATAATAGTGTATGAGCCCTGTACATTATAAGGGTACACAGCAGCCCCCTCCTGCACTGTAATAACAGTATAATAGTGTATGAGCCCTGTACATTATAAGGGGTACAGAGCAGCCCCCTCCTGCACTGTAATAACAGTATAATAGTGTATGAGCCCTGTACATTATAAGGGTACACAGCAGCCCCCTCCTGCACTGTAATAACAGTATAATAGTGTATGAGCCCTGTACATTATAAGGGTACAGAGCACTCCTGCACTGTAATAACAGTATAATAGTGTATGAGCCCTGTACATTATAAGGGTAGAGAGCAGCCCCCTCCTGCTCTGTAATAACAGTATAATAGTGTATGAGCCCTGTACATTATAAGGGTACACAGCAGCCCCCTCCTGCACTGTAATAACAGTATAATAGTGTATGAGCCCTGTACATTATAAGGGTACACAGCAGCCCCCTCCTGCACTGTAATAACAGTATAATAGTGTATGAGCCCTGTACATTATAAGGGTAGAGAGCAGCCCCCTCCTGCACTGTAATAACAGTATAATAGTGTATGAGCCCTGTACATTATAAGGGGTAGAGAGCAGCCCCCTCCTGCACTGTAATAACAGTATAATAGTGTATGAGCCCTGTACATTATAAGGGTACACAGCAGCCCCCTCCTGCACTGCAATAACAGTATAATAGTGTATGAGCCCTGTACATTATAAGGGTACACAGCAGCCCCCTCCTGCACTGTAATAACAGTATAATAGTGTATGAGCCCTGTACATTATAAGGGTACACAGCAGCCCCCTCCTGCACTGTAATAACAGTATAATAGTGTATGAGCCCTGTACATTATAAGGGTAGAGAGCAGCCCCCTCCTGCCCTGTAATAACAGTATAATAGTGTATGAGCCCTGTACATTATAAGGGTACACAGCAGCCCCCTCCTGCACTGTAATAACAGTATAATAGTGTATGAGCCCTGTACATTATAAGGGTACAGAGCAGCCCCCTCCTGCACTGTAATAACAGTATAATAGTGTATGAGCCCTGTACATTATAAGGGTACAGAGCAGCCCCCTCCTGCCCTGTAATAACAGTATAATAGTGTATGAGCCCTGTACATTATAAGGGTACACAGCAGCCCCCTCCTGCACTGTAATAACAGTATAATAGTGTATGAGCCCTGTACATTATAAGGGTACAGAGCAGCCCCCTCCTTCCCTGTAATAACAGTATAATAGTGTATGAGCCCTGTACATTATAAGGGTAGAGAGCAGCCCCCTCCTGCCCTGTAATAACAGTATAATAGTGTATGAGCCCTGTACATTATAAGGGTACACAGCAGCCCCCTCCTGCCCTGTAATAACAGTATAATAGTGTATGAGCCCTGTACATTATAAGGGTACACAGCAGCCCCCTCCTGCACTGTAATAACAGTATAATAGTGTATGAGCCCTGTACATTATAAGGGTACAGAGCAGCCCCCTCCTGCCCTGTAATAACAGTATAATAGTGTATGAGCCCTGTACATTATAAGGGTACACAGCAGCCCCCTCCTGCACGAGCAGACTGCAGGCTCCCCGGCTATCCAGGGGTTAATCCAGGTCAGCCCCGTGCCTGTTGTGTAATAGCCGTCTCTCCCGCCCGGCCGCCGGTGCTCACCTGTCCCCGGGGATGAGGCGCCGGGTACCGTCTCCGGGAGATGCCAATCACCGCAGCTGCAGCGCACGCTACTAACTCTACCAGGGGGCGGAGCCTGTGGCTACAGGGGAGGGGAGGGCGTGGCCGCCGCCGAGCATTATGGGAGATGTAGTGTCTGTGCGATCCTGACGAGTTCCCGGCTGTAACTTATCCCGTATTACAGACGCTATAATGGATAAAGCGATGGAAGTATATACGGTATTATCAATTAGCTGTCTATGAGGATTCTGCACTGTATAAGACTATAAGATTCAGCGCTGTGTAATATACTGGAGACATCACCTGCTGCTGGGCATGATGGGAGTTGTAGTTATACCTGGAGGGACGCAGGTTGGGAGCATTGGAATACACCATGGATTTTTGTACCAATAATTATTATTAAAAACAGTGCAGTGTATCTAATAAATATATATATATATATATATATATATATATATATATATATATATATATATATATATAGATATATATATATCCCAGACCAGAAGATCCCTACACTAATACAGACCCCAGACCAGACCCCTAAACTAATACAGACCCCAGCCCAGACCCCTAAACTAATACAGACCCCAGACCAGACCCCTAAACTAATACAGACCCCAGACCAGACCCCTAAACCAATACAGACCCCAGACCAGACCCCCAAAGTAATACAGACCCCAGACCAGTGCCCTAAACTAATACAGACCCCAGACCAGACCCCTAAACTAATACAGACCCCAGACCAGACCCCTAAACTAATACAGACCCCAGACCAGACCCCTAATCTAATACAGACCCCAGACCAGACCCCTAAACTAATACAGACCCCAGACCAGACCCCTAAACTAATACAGACCTCGGACCAGACCCCTAAACTAATACAGACCCTAAACCCGACCCCTAAACTAATACAGACCCTAAACCCGACCCCTAAACTAATACAGACCCCAGACCAGACCCCTAAACTAATAGAGACCCCAGACCAGACCCCTAATCTAATAGAGACCCCAGACCAGACCCCTAATCTAATAGAGACCCCAGACCAGACCCCTATACTAATACAGACCCCAGACCTGACCCCTAAACTAATACAGACCCCAGACCAGACCCCTAATTTAATAGACATCAGACCAGACCCCTAAACTAATACAGACCCCAGACCAGACCCCGTAACTAATACAGACCCCAGACCAGACCCCTAAACTATTACAGACCCTAGATCATACCCCTAAACTAATACAGACCCCAGACCAGACCCCTAAACTAATACAGACCCCAGACCAGACTCCTAAACTAATACAGACCCCAGACCAGACCCCTAAACGAATACAGACCCCAGACCAGACCCCTAAAATACAGACCCCAGACCAGACCACTACACTAATACAGACCCCAGACCAGACCCCTAAACTAATACAGACCCCAGACCAGACCCCTAAACTAATACAGACCCCAGACCAGACCCCTAATCTAATACAGACCCCAGACCAGACCCCTAATTTAATAGAGACCCCAGACCAGACCCCTAATCTAATAGAGACCCCAGACCTGACCCCTAAACTAATACAGACCCCAGACCAGACCCCTAATTTAATAGACATCAGACCAGACCCCTAAACTAATACAGACCCCAGACCAGACCCCGTAACTAATACAGACCCCAGACCAGACCCCTAAACTATTACAGACCCCTACACTAATACAGACCCCAGACCAGACCCCTAAACTAATACAGACCCCAGACCAGACTCCTAAACTAATACAGACCCCAGACCAGACCCCTAAACTAATACAGACACCAGACCAGACCCCTAAACTAATACAGGCCCCAGACCAGACCCCTAAACTACAGACCCCAGACCAGACCACTACACTAATACAGACCCCAGACCAGACCCCTAAACTAATACAGACCCCAGACCAGACCCCTAAACTAATACAGACCCCAGACCAGACCCCTAAACTAAATGAACAGTCCTTACATGAATGATCACTCTCTAGGGTCCTGATGTGGGTACTGTATATGAATATGTGTATATATGCTGGATACTGTATATGTGTATATATGATTTCAGCCACATCTATGGTTTGTGGGATGTTGGGTGAGAACAGTCACACAGCTGTATACAGCTTCTCAGGGCGTCACACTCACACTGTAGCAGAAGAGTATATAACACTTGTCATCTCTCTTATATACTGAGTGCTGTGTCCCCCTATATATACTCATCTCTCCCATATACTGGGTGCTGTGTCCCCTATATATACTCATCTCTCCCATATACTGGATGCTGTGTCCCCTATATATACTCATCTCTCCCATATACTGGATGCTGGGTCCCCTATATATACTCATCTCTCCCATATACTGGATGCTGGGTCCCCTATATATACTCATCTCTCCCATATACTGGGTGCTGTGTCCCCTATATATACTCATCTCTCCCATATACTGGATGCTGGGTCCCCTATATATACTCATCTCTCCCATATACTGAGTGCTGGGTCCCCTATATATACTCATCTCTCCCATATACTGGATGCTGGGTCCCCTATATATACTCATCTCTCCCATATACTGGATGCTGGGTCCCCTATATATACTCATCTCTCCCATATACTGGATGCTGGGTCCCCTATATATACTCATCTCTCCCATATACTGGATGCGGTGTCCCCTATATATACTCATCTCTCCCATATACTGGATGCTGGGTCCCCTATATATACTCATCTCTCCCATATACTGGATGCTGTGTCCCCTATATATACTCATCTCTCCCATATACTGGATGCTGGGTCCCCTATATATACTCATCTCTCCCATATACTGGGTGCTGTGTCCCCTATATATACTCATCTCTCCTATATACTGGATGCTGGGTCCCCTATATATACTCATCTCTCCCATATACTGGATGCTGGGTCCCCTATATATACTCATCTCTCCCATATACTGGATGCTGGGTCCCCTATATATACTCATCTCTCCCATATACTGGGTGCTGTGTCCCCTATATATACTCATCTCTCCCATATACTGGGTGCTGTGTCCCCTATATATACTCATCTCTCCCATATACTGGATGCTGGGTCCCCTATATATATACTCATCTCTCCCATATACTGGATGCGGTGTCCCATATATATACTCATCTCTCCCATATACTGGATGCTGGGTCCCCTATATATACTCATCTCTCCCATATACTGGATGCGGTGTCCCCTATATATACTAATCTCTCCCATATACTGGGTGCTGTGTCCCCTATATATACTCATCTCTCCCATATACTGGATGCTGGGTCCCCTATATATATACTCATCTCTCCCATATACTGGATGCGGTGTCCCATATATATACTCATCTCTCCCATATACTGGATGCTGGGTCCCCTATATATACTCATCTCTCCCATATACTGGATGCGGTGTCCCCTATATATACTAATCTCTCCCATATACTGGATGCTGGGTCCCCTATATATACTCATCTCTCCCATATACTGGATGCGGTGTCCCCTATATATACTAATCTCTCCCATATACTGGATGCTGGGTCCCCTATGTATACTCATCTCTCCCATATACTGGATGCTGGGTCCCCTATATATACTCATCTCTCCCATATACTGGATGCTGGGTCCCCTATATATACTCATCTCTCCCATATACTGGATGCGGTGTCCCCTATATATACTCATCTCTCCCATATACTGGATGCTGGGTCCCCTATATATACTCATCTCTCCCATATTCTGGATGCTGGGTCCCCTATATATACTAATCTCTCCCATATACTGGATGCTGGGTCCCCTATATATACTCATCTCTCCCATATACTGGATGCGGTGTCCCCTATATATACTCATCTCTCCCATATACTGGATGCTGGGTCCCCTATATATACTCATCTCTCCCATATACTGGATGCTGGGTCCCCTATATATACTCATCTCTCCCATATACTGGATGCTGGGTCCCCTATATATACTCATCTTTCCCATATACTGGGTGCTGTGTCCCCTATATATACTCATCTCTCCCATATACTGGATGCTGTGTCCCCTATATATACTCATCTCTCCCATATACTGGATGCTGGGTCCCCTATATATACTCATCTCTGGGTATGGTCTGCTCTGGGGTCTGTATGGATTTAGATGGTGTTGTATATTGTCTGTACTGGGCTCTGTATGTTGTTAGAGCAGGGATGGGGAACCTTTTTCCTGGCGAGGGCCATAAGGCATATAGACAAATATAAAACCATTTGAGGGCCGTACACTACACGGCCGCCGCACTCCATTTCATACTGTGTGCAGGAGTTGTGTAATGTGGATTAACAGCAGGGAGTGTCAGCATATAGGAGCCAGTAGTGTCACATAGCGGCCGTCCCCGAGCGATGATGCTACCAGGGAGGTGTGAGTAAGGAAGAGTTTTTTTCCACCCCCATGACTAGTTAACATCTGAGGACCACCCTTATGACTAGTTAGCAGCTGAGGACCGCCCCCAAGACTAGTTAGCAGCTGAGGACCGCCCCCAAGACTAGTTAGCAGCTGAGGACCGCCCCCAAGACTAGTTAGCAGCTGGGGACCGCCTCCATGACTAGTTAGCAGCTGAGGACCGCCCCCAAGACTAGTTAGCAGCTGAGGACCGCCCCCAAGACTAGTTAGCAGCTGAGGACCGCCCCCAAGACTAGTTAGCAGCTGAGGACCGCCTCCATGACTAGTTAGCAGCTGAGGACCGCCCCCAAGACTAGTTAGCAGCTGAGGACCGCCCCCAAGACTAGTTAGCAGCTGAGGACCGCCCCCATGACTAGTTGGGTAAGATTTACAAAGTACATTTTCAGGCCATATAAGTAACGCTCATAGTGAGTACTTATACGGCTGAAAACCTTACTAGAGGCCATACAGGAACATATGTATAGCTGCGGGGGCAAGTTCTTAGTTAGTAGTTCCCTTTTACGTGTGCAATTTGCACCACAAATGCAGATGCTGTCATATTGCCCCCTCAATATAACTGCCCCCTGGTGTGGTCACTTTATATTCATAGCTTCATAAGTATAAGGACATTTGTACTGTACAGTATATTGTAGCGCGGTGGCAAAGAACCAGTGGAGAAATCACATCCCGCGCCTTCCCTCTGGTCTTCTCTTGTTTGCTCATTGAAGCGCAGACAAATCTTCATATTGTTGTAAGAGGCCTTTTTTTTTTCTTTTCAATTCTTTAAAAAAGAAAAAAAACTTTAAAAAAACTGAGAAAGCTGAGAAGCCTTATAGTGTGTTGCTGCCCTCTTGTGGTGATAACCGTGTATTACAGCTAAACACAACCTTATAAAACCCTCAAACGAAAATAAACATCTTAACAACAAAACAAACTAAAAAAAGGAAAACAAATAAACCAAAACAAACAAACAAAACAGAAAAAGTAAAAGACACAAGAAACAAACAGCATAAAGGATAGGCACAAAATTTATTAGAAAATAAGTTAGGCACTGTTTCTAAGCATACATGGCATATAAATGTGCCTATAAAAAGTATTAGCGCCCCCCTCCCCAATACAGGTTACATCGTGTAACAACAGAAGACCACAGCGGATTTAATGGAGAAATGGCTGAAAGGAGGAAACTGGGGATAGAGGTGTGATGACTCCATGATCCACTGATCCGGGGTGGACTGGACTATGACTGATCCGGGGTGGACTGGACTATGACTGATCCGGGGTGGACTGGACTATGACTGATCCGGGGTGGACTGGACTATGACTGATCCGGGGTGGACTGGACTATGACTGATCCGGGGTGGACTGGACTATGACTGATCCGGGGTGGACTGGACTATGACTGATCCGGGGTGGACTGGACTATGACTGATCCGGGGTGGACTGGACTATGACTGATCCGGGGTGGACTGGACTATGACTGATCCGGGGTGGACTGGACTATGACTGATCCGGGGTGGACTGGACTATGACTGATCCGGGGTGGACTATGACTGATCCGGGGTGGACTATGACTGATCCGGGGTGGACTATGACTGATCCGGGGTGGACTATGACTGATCCGGGGTGGACTATGCGCACGGCAAAAGCAGAATCATAAAAAGGTTTTTAAAAAATTGGCAGCAGTTTAATAAGCCCACCCTGGGGGATTCTGCTGGAGAAGCGCAGGACCAGGGGGGCTTTGGGTCGTATTCACATGCAGCAGATGATTTGTTGTAACTCCTAAGAGAGTAACTGCCACCAAATCTGCTACATGTGAATACAACCTGATATCAAGTTCAAGCTACAAGGTGATGGCACCAACAATAAAGAAGCACTGAAGGGTTGTCTGTTGCCGGCTCCATGCACACTCATCATCACTGGTCTCACAGCGCCATCTGTCTCATTCCAGCTCAGTTGCACCCATATGTCTCATACTGTAACTTGGTCATGTGATCACCAGCCTGACCCCCAGAAAACCACAGTGTTTACTGTGTCAGATGAAGCGGTCTGTACTGGGTCAGCTGACTTCCTATGATCTATTGGAGGACATCCCCTCCTATCAGACCTCTGCTGCTCTCGCTCTCTCTATGCGATGGAAATATACTGCAGTTATACACCTTCCCTGAGCCTCTGTTCACATGTTGCCTTTTTCCATTAGATTTCCATGAAATCGCAGCAAAACGGCTCTATTTTCTATGTTACCATAATTGCACAAATTACAGTACAAGTGCATCGTTACTGCGGTTTGGAAGAATCGCGGTGAGCGGGCAATGTGTAAGGATGCCTCATAGGAAAGGTAGGCAGCATCCGGAAATCATTTCAGAGAGGCTACACACATCAATATGGCTGAAACCCCATGCTCTGCCGCATCAGCTGAGACAGGTGAGAACATGGCAGACACAAGAACCTCTACAATGTGCTCAAGTGCTCCTTTAATGTTCTTGGAGACCCCCGAACAGTAGTTGGATTTAACCGTGCTAAACCTTTCATGGTCTCAGGCAGAGAAGCAGCTTTCTCCCATCTCCTCATTTAGTATACATGGATGCTGAGCCAAGCCGAGCGTGCATGCATGCATATGATTGGGATTAAAGGGGTACTCCGGCGAAAATCGACTGGTTTCAAAGTTATATAGCTTTGTAATTTACTTCTATTCAAAAATCTCCAGTCTTCCAGTACTTATCAGCTGCTGTATGTCCAGCAGCAAATCCCCATAGAAAACCTCTCCTGCTCTGGACAGTTCCTGACATGGACAGAGGTGGCAGCAGAGAGCACTGTGTCAGACTGGAGAGAATACACCGCTTCCTGCAGGACATACAGCAGCTGATAAGTACTGGACGATTTCTTAACAGAAGTAATTTACAAAGCTGTATAACTTTCTGCAACCAGTTGATTTTTAAGAAATGAAAAAAAAAAAAAAAAAAAAACACTAAAAGTGCCCCTTTAAGAGAAAACAATCTGCACATGCAAAAGGCGGCGGATCCCCGCCCACACCCCAAATGCAAAGCCCATCCCTGCCATCCTGTGACTGGGGGAAGGGGTCGTGAATACTTTTTAGAGGTACTGCAACCACTAAGACAGTCCAGCCTCCAGTCACCTACACCGCTCCTTATGTTACACTGTTATAAGTGACTGCCATGGACGCTCACACGGCCTGACTATCCATACACCAAAGACCACCCAATAATTCAGATTGTGCGTTGGGGTCATCCCGCGGGGGGAGGACGAGGCTGTAATACTTGATCACGGCAGCGATATAATCTGCACGTCCCGTAAAACACAAAAAAGGCAATGTTATATGTAGTTACTAGAAGTCCCATGTGATAGGAAGGATGATGGGAGTGGCAGTCGCTCCTTTCAGGCTCCGTCATTCCTGCTGGATGACGTTGGCAGTACTGTATACGCTATATACCTCTGTATACAGGGGGCGTCGCTGCCTCCTATATTGGGATTATATAATGTTAGTCCGACGCTCGATGCATAGATCGGCCGAGATTCAGGCAGGAAGTCCGTGGAATGTTTTTGTGTTTTTTTTTTCTCCTTTATTTTTTGTGGCTTCTTCTCCTTCCATCAAAGCTTCTTGGGAGACTCGACAATGATGACCGGCCACATCCCGAAGAGGAACTGCAGGGGGAAGACCAGAGAGAGGAGTCAGGACGTACCAGACATGTCTGCTGTTATAACCTATCCCAGGGTAGGGAACCTTGGCTCTCCAGCTGTTGCAAAACTACAACTCCCATCATGCCTGGGCAGCCAAAGCTTTAGCTGTTGTAGTTTTGCAACAGCTGGAGAGCCAAGGTTCCCTACCTCTACCCTATCCTGTGGATAATATGGGGAGGAACAAGGCCAAGCTCCACCCCCTCCCAACACTAAGCGGGGGTAGGGGCCTGACCTGCTCCTCTGAGGCCGGCCCCTGGCTTTGTAGAGATTTTAGCCCCCACCTCATTCTGCAATATTTTCAGACCCAGCAGAACTACTACTCTCAGCAGGAATCAGACAGAAGTGTAGAGGACCGCTACTTACCTTAACCTTGGGCCGATATTTCAGGAACAGAGTCCGTGTGTACAAGCTGAAATACAGGAGGAGCAAACACTGGATTATTACCGCAGACCACCTGTATGGTGACATCTATGGCAAAGCCAAAAAACTAAGAAATCCCATAGTTACCTAAACAAGATGTGCAGATAGGAGCCCAGTCCGGTCAGTATGTGCCACCAGGCGTGGAACTGGGTCACGGCCCCCAGGACGGGGGGCATCTTCTGCCGGACATCCCTGCAAAATGACCCGGGAGACTTTAATGAGGAGAAAGTCTGTTAGGGAAATAGTCCGGCTGATAATTACGGGATGTCTGTGGCCTGTGTGTAATGTGCCGAAACCTCCCTGCTGTGCTGCCCTCCTGACATCAAAGTGGGCCTAGAACGTCCACATTGTGACAGGGAGGCAGCACTATCTGTGCCTACATTACAGGCAGAAAGGCAGTGCTATCTGTGCCTACATTACGGGAAGGCAGTGCTCTCTGTGCCTACATTACAGGCAGGAAGGCAGTGCTATCTGTGCCTACATTACAGGCAGGAAGGCAGTACTATCTGTGCCTACATTACAGGCAGGAAGGCAGTGCTATCTGTGCCTACATTACAGGCAGGAAGGCAGTGCTATCTGTGCCTACATTACAGGCAGGAAGGCAGTGCTATCTGTGCCTACATTACAGGCAGGAAGGCAGTGCTATCTGTGCCTACATTACAGACAGGAAGGCAGTGCTCTCTGTGCCTACATTACAGGCAGGAAGGCAGTGCTCTCTGTGCCTACATTACAGGCAGGAAGGCAGTACTATCTGTGCCTACATTACAGACAGGAAGGCAGTGCTATCTGTGCCTACATTACAGACAGGAAGGCAGTACTATCTGTGCCTACATTACAGACAGGAAGGCAGTGCTATCTGTGCCTACATTACAGGAAGGCAGTACTATCTGTGCCTACATTACAGGCAGGAAGGCAGTGCTATCTGTGCCTACATTACAGGCAGGAAGGCAGTGCTATCTGTGCCTACATTACAGACAGGAAGGCAGTGCTCTCTGTGCCTACATTACAGGCAGGAAGGCAGTACTATCTGTGCCTACATTACAGGCAGGAAGGCAGTGCTATCTGTGCCTACATTACAGGCAGGAAGGCAGTGCTATCTGTGCCTACATTACAGGCAGGAAGGCAGTGCTATCTGTGCCTACATTACAGGCAGGAAGGCAGTGCTATCTGTGCCTACATTACAGACAGGAAGGCAGTGCTCTCTGTGCCTACATTACAGGCAGGAAGGCAGTGCTCTCTGTGCCTACATTACAGGCAGGAAGGCAGTACTATCTGTGCCTACATTACAGACAGGAAGGCAGTGCTATCTGTGCCTACATTACAGACAGGAAGGCAGTACTATCTGTGCCTACATTACAGACAGGAAGGCAGTGCTATCTGTGCCTACATTACAGGAAGGCAGTACTATCTGTGCCTACATTACAGGCAGGAAGGCAGTGCTATCTGTGCCTACATTACAGGCAGGAAGGCAGTGCTATCTGTGCCTACATTACAGGCAGGAAGGCAGTGCTATCTGTGCCTACATTACAGACAGGAAGGCAGTGCTCTCTGTGCCTACATTACAGGCAGGAAGGCAGTCCTATCTGTGCCTACATTACAGGCAGGAAGGCAGTACTATCTGTGCCTACATTACAGACAGGAAGGCAGTGCTATCTGTGCCTACATTACAGACAGGAAGGCAGTACTATCTGTGCCTACATTACAGACAGGAAGGCAGTGCTATCTGTGCCTACATTACAGGAAGGCAGTACTATCTGTGCCTACATTACAGGCAGGAAGGCAGTGCTATCTGTGCCTACATTACAGGCAGGAAGGCAGTGCTATCTGTGCCTACATTACAGGCAGGAAGGCAGTGCTATCTGTGCCTACATTACAGGCAGGAAGGCAGTGCTATCTGTGCCTACATTACAGGCAGGAAGGCAGTGCTATCTGTGCCTACATTACAGACAGGAAGGCAGTGCTCTCTGTGCCTACATTACAGGCAGGAAGGCAGTGCTCTCTGTGCCTACATTACAGGCAGGAAGGCAGTACTATCTGTGCCTACATACAGACAGGAAGGCAGTGCTATCTGTGCCTACATTACAGACAGGAAGGCAGTACTATCTGTGCCTACATTACAGACAGGAAGGCAGTGCTATCTGTGCCTACATTACAGGAAGGCAGTACTATCTGTGCCTACATTACAGGCAGGAAGGCAGTGCTATCTGTGCCTACATTACAGACAGGAAGGCAGTGCTATCTGTGCCTACATTACAGACAGGAAGGCAGTACTATCTGTGCCTACATTACAGACAGGAAGGCAGTGCTATCTGTGCCTACATTACAGGAAGGCAGTGCTCTCTGTGCCTACATTACAGGCAGGAAGGCAGTGCTATCTGTGCCTACATTACAGGCAGGAAGGCAGTGCTATCTGTGCCTACATTACAGACAGGAAGGCAGTGCTCTCTGTGCCTACATTACAGGCAGGAAGGCAGTCCTATCTGTGCCTACATTACAGGCAGGAAGGCAGTACTATCTGTGCCTACATTACAGACAGGAAGGCAGTGCTATCTGTGCCTACATTACAGACAGGAAGGCAGTACTATCTGTGCCTACATTACAGACAGGAAGGCAGTGCTATCTGTGCCTACATTACAGGAAGGCAGTACTATCTGTGCCTACATTACAGGCAGGAAGGCAGTGCTATCTGTGCCTACATTACAGGCAGGAAGGCAGTCCTATCTGTGCCTACATTACAGGCAGGAAGGCAGTACTATCTGTGCCTACATTACAGACAGGAAGGCAGTGCTATCTGTGCCTACATTACAGACAGGAAGGCAGTACTATCTGTGCCTACATTACAGACAGGAAGGCAGTGCTATCTGTGCCTACATTACAGGAAGGCAGTACTATCTGTGCCTACATTACAGGCAGGAAGGCAGTGCTATCTGTGCCTACATTACAGGCAGGAAGGCAGTGCTATCTGTGCCTACATTACAGGCAGGAAGGCAGTGCTATCTGTGCCTACATTACAGGCAGGAAGGCAGTGCTATCTGTGCCTACATTACAGGCAAGAAGGCAGTGCTATCTGTGCCTACATTACAGGCAGGAAGGCAGTGCTATCTGTGCCTACATTACAGGCAGGAAGGCAGTGCTATCTGTGCCTACATTACAGACAGGAAGGCAGTCCTATCTGTGCCTACATTACAGGAAGGCAGTACTATCTGTGCCTACATTACAGACAGGAAGGCAGTGCTATCTGTGCCTACATTACAGACAGGAAGGCAGTGCTATCTGTGCCTACATTACAGGCAGGAAGGCAGTCCTATCTGTGCCTACATTACAGACAGAAAGGCAGTACTATCTGTGCCTACATTACAGGAAGGCAGTGCTATCTGTGCCTACATTACAGACAGGAAGGCAGTACTATCTGTGCCTACATTACAGGCAGGAAGGCAGTCCTATCTGTGCCTACATTACAGGCAGGAAGGCAGTGCTATCTGTGCCTACATTACAGGCAGAAAGGCAGTACTATCTGTGCCTACATTACAGGCAGGAAGGCAGTCCTATCTGTGCCTACATTACAGGCAGAAAGGCAGTCCTATCTGTGCCTATATTACAGGCAGGAAGGCAGTCCTATCTGTGCCTACATTACAGGCAGAAAGGCAGTAATATCTGTGCCTACATTACAGGCAGGAAGGCAGTGCTATCTGTGCTTACTTTATGCATAGAAAGGTGGTAATATCTGTGCCTACATTACAGGCAGAAAAAAAAGAACTGTGTGCTTACATACTAACAGGTAGGAAGCAGTACTATCTGTCTCCACATCATACCTCCAGTAGTACTGCCTCCTATCTTTTCCTGTAAATGTTCTCATTGCTTCCTGTCTTTACCTTTAAAGGGGTACTCCGGGCAAAATGTATTTCTTTATGGAAGGTTAGACAAATCACTAGTATACACTATTTATGGGAAATGCTATTTCCCTCAATTCAGTAGATCAGGCAGGCTCAATTTCTCTAAAAAAAACGTGACATGACGTCTCAAGTGTATGTTTTCCGGCGGGGTCCAGCAGGGGGCGCATGTAGAAGTATAGACTAAGGGGCCTATTCCACCGAGTGATAATCGGCCGAATCGGACAATTATTGCTCCGTGGAATAGAGAGAACGATCAGCCAATGATCGTGTCATCGGCTGATCGTTCATTTAGGTTTAGACCTAAAATCATCGTTCGCCACCAGCGCATCGCTACGGTGGAATAGCGGTGCGGGGCGGCGACCGATGATTTCAGCAGCATCATACATTACCTGTCCAGGCTGCAGGTCTTCTCCTGGTCCCGCGCGGCAGCAGCTTTGGAGCGGCCTGTCTGAACTGACAGACCGCTCAGCCAATCACTGGCCGGAACCGCCGCGGCCAGTGATTGGCTCAGCGTTCTGTCAGTTCAGACAGGCCGCTCCAAAGCTGCTGCCGCGCGGGACCAGGAGAAGACCTGCAGCCTGGACAGGTAATGTATGAAACAAGGGCTGCAAGGACATCGGTAACGATGTCCCTGCAGCCCTCGCTTAACGATCATCGGGGCCGTGGAATAGGCCAAGTAAACGAGCGGCGATCTAGCAGATTGTTTACATCGTTGATCGGGCCCTGCTCGGCCAGTGGAGTAGGGACCCTAAGAATAGACGTCTCGTCCCGTGCTGGCAATGTCCCCCTCCCCCCCCTCCCATCTCTCTGCCTGTCTCCCCTCCCTCGGCCATGCCGCCCGTTCCCGTGCAAGGGGGTGAGCGCTCCTTACGTGCCGCTCACCCCGCTGCACCTCCTTTGAAGAAGCTTCCCGTGCTCTCCCATCCTCTATGAGACCCTGCGGCTCCGTACCCCGCCGTCTGGTCCAGTCCAGGAGCTCTCACCCCGCCACCCGGTCTCGTTGGGGTGAGCGCTCCTGCGCCTCCTCTTGTCCCCTCTGTTCTCCTCCTCCTCCCGTCATTCTGCCCCGCTGTGCCTCAGCGCTGATCCCGCTGCTCGGTCCCGTCAAGGTGAGCGCTCCTGCGCGGGATCGGGCGGCGGGGTACGGAGCCGCAGGGTCTCAGAGGATGGGAGAGCACGGGCAGCTTCTTGGAAGGAGGCAGATAAGGAGCGCTCACCCCCCTGCACGGAACCGGGCGGCATGGCCGGGGGGGCGGGGGGGACAGGCAGAGAGATGGGAGGGGGTCATTGCCAGCACGGGACAGGAGGGAGGGACAGAGAGAGCACTGCACTTCTACACAGACGTCTATTCTTAGTCTATACTTCTACATGCGCCCCCTGCTGGACCCTGCCGGAAAACATACACTTGAGACGTCATGTCACTTTTTTTTTTAGGGAAATTGAGCCTGCCTGATCTACTGAATTGAGGGAAATAGCCCTTTATGTGCATTTCCCATAAATAGTGAATACTAGTGATTTGTCTAACTTTCCATATGTAATAAAATATTTAAAATGTTTTGCCCGGAGTACCCCTTTAAATCAGGGAACTACAATTGGCAATCATTTCCTACAGTAGCAATTTCAGGCCTAGATGTTATAGGCACAGATAGTACTGCTTTCCTGTACAGCACAGATTGTGCTGCTTCCTTTCTCTTTTTGTGAATGGATGATTACCATTTGCCTGCACATTCCCTTTAAATAAGGTAGACAACGGGCGGACGCCCAGGCAGTCCATAGCATATAGCAGCGGTCTGCTGCTGCCGCTACTACTCCACGGAGCGATGGCAGCAGATCGCTGCTATATGAGTCGTTTGTCTTTCAACATGTTAAAAGAAAGTGCTACAATGATCAGCCAAAATCATTCATGTCGGCTGATCATTGTGTTCTATTACACAGGATGATTATCGGCCAAATACGGACGATAATCGTTCCCGTGCGATAGGGCCTTAAGTCATACAGGCACAGATAGTACTATGTCCTTGTCTCCTTATCTGTGGGTCATACAGGCACAGATAGTACTATGTCCTTATCTCTCTCTGTAATGGGCCTATTACACGGGTTGTTTAGAGCAGTGATTTTCAACCTTTTTTGAGCCGCGGCACACTTTTTATACTTAAAAAATCCCGGGGCACACCACCAACCAAAATGGCACAAAATGACACTAAAACAGTACATATTATACATATAGTTAATAATATAGATTCTAAATGTATTTATACTCCCTCAGTGTGAAACCTGGGCCTGTTTTCTTCTCCCCCCTGCTTCTCTCCTGTGCTTCTCTCCACCATACTTCTCCCCCCTGTGCTTCTCTCCACCATACTTCTCCCGCCTGCTTCTCTCCTGTGCTTCTCTCCACCATACTTCTCCCCCCTGTGCTTCTCTCCACCATACTTCTCCCGCCTGCTTCTCTCCTGTGCTTCTCTCCCCCATGCTTCTCTCCTGTGCTTCTCTCCACCATACTTCTCCCCCCTGCTTCTCTCCTGTGCTTCTCTCCCCCGTGCTTCTCTCCACCATACTTCTCCCCCCTGCTTCTCTCCTGTGCTTCTCTCCCCCGTGCTTCTCTCCCCCATACTTCTCTCCCCCATACTTCTCTCCCCCATACTTCTCTCCCCCATACTTCTCTCCCCCCTGTTTCTCTCCACTAAACTTCTCTCCCCCCTGCTTCTCTCCCCTGTTTCTCCCCCATCCCCAGGTTTCTCTCCCCCTTTGTTTTCTCCTGTTTCACAGGGGCACCATAGTTTGGGGAACTTTCCCCGTGGCACACCCGACCATGTGCCACGGCACACTAGTTGAAAATCACTGGTTTAGAGGAGCAAACGAGTGCTCTCAGCGCTCGTTTGCTCCTCGTTCCCCGCTTGCTGCCGCCGCTATTCATCGCGGCAGCAGCGAGCGGGTGAGTGCAGGAGGGGCGGCGGGAAGCTGCTGGGGGGGCTGCCCGGGGGATCGCTGATCGTTCGGGCAGCCCATAGGATATAGCAGCGTTTGCTGCCGATGTTCCTGTTCAACGGAGCGACGGCAGCAGATCGCTGCTATATCAGTCGCTTGTTTTTCAACATGTTGAAAAACAAGCGACTGCAACGATCAGCCGACATGAACGATGTCGGCTGATCGTTGCACTCTATTCCACGGGACCATTATCGTCCGTAGCGGCCGATATCGGCCGAATACAGACTATAATCGTTCTGTGAAATAGGGCCTTAAGTCATACAGGCACAGATAGTACTATGGCTTTGTCTCCTTACATGCAAATCATACAGGCACAGATAGTACTATGTTCTTATCTCTCTGTAAGTCATGCAGGCACAGATAGTACTATGTCCTTATCTCTCTCTGTAAGTCATACAGGCACAGATAGTACTGCTTTCCCATAAGCTATTTTAAAGAGCAGGTAACATTTTAAAAAATTAAAACGATTTCACATAAAAGTTTTCTCTACAGCACCATACAAGCAGCAATGACGACTATGACCGACTAAAGCTTGGAGGAGAATATGATAACTGTTACGGATACCACAGAATGGCATATTCTTGTATGTGTGACCGCAGTCCTTACCTCCACGTATCACAGAAAATGTTGTCCACGTTCCAGAGCAGAAATCCGAGTAAAAACACTCCTAAGGAGGTGTAAGCCAGGCCCCTCAGCCACGGGTACACCCTGCGAGAGAGAGAAGCAGAGAGACATACCATGCAGGTGACTACAGGCCGTATTGTAGTACCACCCCCCAGGGTCCAGCAATCAGATTACCCATAGGTTCATAGTGTAATAGCCCTCATACTATGGCCAAGAGTGCAGACTACTGTATCAGGCTACCACATCCTACAGACTACAGAGAGTATTACAGGTTAGTAGCCAGGTCTTACCATGTAACTATATACACAGATCGGAGGACCAGGAAGGTCACCAGCAATCCATACATCACCTGGAGGGACAACAGGGAAATCACTTAATGCAGACAACACAGACATCCTACAATGTGACCCCCACCAGCACCCCGGAGACCAGGAGAGGAGAGGATTATGGGATGTGACCGTACCTGATGAAACACCGGCTCCTTCCATAGTAAGTAAACCTGATAGAGAGACAAAACACATAGTGCTGATGGAGTTCCAGTATCTGATTGAATCATAGAGACACTACATCCTGATGTAGCAGAGCTCAGGTGGCCTAATGCAGAATTAACTCAACTGATTCCGTTCCAATAGGCACAATGTTATCACTCTTACTTAAAGGGGTTGTTCACTATAAAAACATTTTCTTTCAAATTAACAGGTCCCAGCAAGTGCCAGAGATTTGTAATTTGCTTCTATTAAAAATATTGAGTCCTTCAGTACTTATCAGCTGCTGTATGTCCTGCAGGAAGTGGTGTATTCTTTTCAGTCTGACACACTGCTCTCTGCTGCCACCTCTGTCCATGTCAGGAACTGTCCAGAGCAGCAGCAAATCCTCATAGAAAACCTCTCCTGTGCTCCAGACTGGAAAGAATACACCACTTCCGGCAGGACATAAAGCAGCTAAGGATTTTTTAATAGAAGTAAATTACAAATCTTTTTTTCTGAACAACCCCTTTAATTCAGACTACCACTAGAGGGAGCCTGAGCATCCACTCTGTGTGCCACTATATGGATTATCATTATGCAAGTTTAATACTTATATGCAATGTCTAGAAGCCCCATATAGAATAAACAGATCAGCTAGTTATCCTCTATCCTACAGATAGGGGGAATTGTAATCTTACTACACTGTACTAAGCTTCATACTGGTCTTGAATTTCCTCTAGTGACATCCAGAGCTGCATTCAGAATTCTGCTGCCTGAAACTAGGGACTGCGCTGTCCAACATGTCCCTAAAACCTCTACAGAGTTCCTGCCCTGTAAAAGATGTATCCTTTCACTATAGACGACTACTGAACAATGCTTAATGTAGCCCCTCCACTTCCCACAATGCATTACAGCAGATTATACTCTTTCTGCAAGCAAGACACAACAACCATGTGACTGCCTGCATCCTAAGCATATTGTTTTCCAGCAGAATTCTGAATGCAGCTCTGGGTGTGAATGGTAAATGCATTATATGTAAACAGGAAATAATTGATGTTATGGAAACTAACAACAAGGCCCCTGAACAAAGACGAATGTGACACTTACTGTAGTTACTACTACACTGAAAAGTATCAAAAGGACGAGCAGCAAATAATTGTAGGAGTTTCTGTTCTTGAAACATTCGTATCTGTAAAGAGAGAGACAAAGCGTCACAGTGTGCAAGGTGCCAGGGACTGATTTACTGACTGTGGGAGCAGTTCCATCTTCTCACCACCAGATGGCAGCAGAGCACCACTGTAATAGACCTGTAGGGGATGAGTACAACTGCTCATCAATCTGCAGCTCTACAGCTAGTGCAAAACTGCAACGCCGAGCCTGCTGGGAGTTGTAGTTTTGCAACAGCTGTAAAGCGGCAGGTTAGAGAACATTGTTAAATAGCAATGATCAACGCAAGGGTATTGGGGCGTACACCCCTAACAGTACGAAAGATGTGATGGACAGGTATTGGGGCGTACACCCCTAATAGTACATGAGGTGTGATGAATGGACAGGTATTGGGGTGTACACCCCCTAATAGTACATGAGATGTGATGAATGGACAAGTATTGGGGTGTACACCCCCTAATAGTACATGAGATGTGATGAATGAAGAGGTATTGGGGCGTACACCTCTAATAGTACATGAGATGTGATGAATGGGCAGGTATTGGGGCGTACACCCCCTAATAGTACATGAGATGTGATGAATGGGCAGGTATTGGGGCGTACACCCCTAATAGTACATGAGATGTTATGGGCAGGTATTGGGGTGTACACCCCTAATAGTATATGAGATGTGATGAATGGACAGGTATTGGGGCGTACACCCCTAATAGTACAGGAGGTGTGATGAATGGACAGGTATTGGGGTGTACACCCCCTAATAGTACATGAGATGTGATGGACAGGTATTGGGGCGTACACCCCCTAATAGTACATGAGGTGTGATGGATGGACAGGTATTGGGGTGTACACCCCTAATAGTACATGAGATGTGATGGACAGGTATTGGGGTGTACACCCCCTAATAGTACATGAGGTGTGATGAGTGGACAGGTATTGGGGCGTACACCCCCTAATAGTACAGGAGGTGTGATGAATGGACAGGTATTGGGGCGTACACCCCCTAATAGTACATGAGGTGTGATGAATGGACAGGTATTGGGGCGTACACCCGTAATAGTACAGGAGGTGTGATGAATGGACAGGTATTGGGGCGTACACCCCTAATAGTACAGGAGGTGTGATGAGTTGACAGGTATTGGGGCGTACACCCCTAATAGTACATGAGATGTGATGAATGGACAGGTATTGGGGTGTACACCCCTAATAGTAAATGAGGTGTAATGAATGGGCAGGTATTGGGGTGTACACCCCTAATAGTACAGGAGGTGTGATAAATGGACAGGTATTGGGGCGTACACCCCTAATAGTACATGAGGTGTGATGGACAGGTATTGGGGCGTACACCCCCTAATAGTACATGAGGTGTGATGAATGGGCAGGTATTGGGGCGTACACCCCTAATAGTACATGAGGTGTGATGAATGGACAGGTATTGGGGTGTACACCCCTAATAGTACAGGAGGTGTGATGAATGGACAGGTATTGGGGCGTACACCCCTAATAGTATAGGAGGTGTGATGAGTTGACAGGTATTGGGGCGTACACCCCTAATAGTACAGGAGGTGTGATGAATGGACAGGTATTGGGGTGTACACCCCTAATAGTACAGGAGGTGTGATGAATGGACAGGTATTGGGGCGTACACCCCTAATAGTACATGAGATGTGATGGACAGGTATTGGGGCGTACACCCCTAATAGTACATGAGGTGTGATGAATGGACAGGTATTGGGGCGTACACCCCTAATAGTACATGAGGTGTGATGGACAGGTATTGGGGTGTACACCCCCTAATAGTACATGAGGTGTGATGAATGGGCAGGTATTGGGGCGTACACCCCTAATAGTACAGGAGGTGTGATGAATGGACAGGTTTTGGGGCGTACACCCCCTAATAGTACACGAGGTGTGATGAATGGACAGGTATTGGGGCGTACACCCCTAATAGTACATGAGGTGTGATGAATGGACAGGTATTGGGGTGTACACCCCTAATAGTACAGGAGGTGTGATGAATGGACAGGTATTGGGGTGTACACCCCTAATAGTACAGGAGGTGTGATGAATGGACAGGTATTGGGGCGTACACCCCTAATAGTACATGAGGTCTGATGAATGGACAGGTATTGGGGCGTACACCCCCTAATAGTACAGGAGGTGTGATGAATGGACAGGTATTGGGGCGTACACCCCCTAATAGTACATGAGATGTGATGAATGGACAGGTATTGGGGTGTACACCCCTAATAGTAAATGAGGTGTAATGAATGGGCAGGTATTGGGGTGTACACCCCTAATAGTACAGGAGGTGTGATAAATGGACAGGTATTGGGGCGTACACCCCTAATAGTACATGAGGTGTGATGGACAGGTATTGGGGCGTACACCCCCTAATAGTACATGAGGTGTGATGAATGGGCAGGTATTGGGGCGTACACCCCTAATAGTACATGAGGTGTGATGAATGGACAGGTATTGGGGTGTACACCCCTAATAGTACAGGAGGTGTGATGAATGGACAGGTATTGGGGCGTACACCCCTAATAGTATAGGAGGTGTGATGAGTTGACAGGTATTGGGGCGTACACCCCTAATAGTACAGGAGGTGTGATGAATGGACAGGTATTGGGGTGTACACCCCTAATAGTACAGGAGGTGTGATGAATGGACAGGTATTGGGGCGTACACCCCTAATAGTACATGAGATGTGATGGACAGGTATTGGGGCGTACACCCCTAATAGTACATGAGGTGTGATGAATGGACAGGTATTGGGGCGTACACCCCTAATAGTACATGAGGTGTGATGGACAGGTATTGGGGTGTACACCCCCTAATAGTACATGAGGTGTGATGAATGGGCAGGTATTGGGGCGTACACCCCTAATAGTACAGGAGGTGTGATGAATGGACAGGTTTTGGGGCGTACACCCCCTAATAGTACACGAGGTGTGATGAATGGACAGGTATTGGGGCGTACACCCCTAATAGTACATGAGGTGTGATGAATGGACAGGTATTGGGGTGTACACCCCTAATAGTACAGGAGGTGTGATGAATGGACAGGTATTGGGGTGTACACCCCTAATAGTACAGGAGGTGTGATGAATGGACAGGTATTGGGGCGTACACCCCTAATAGTACATGAGGTCTGATGAATGGACAGGTATTGGGGCGTACACCCCCTAATAGTACAGGAGGTGTGATGAATGGACAGGTATTGGGGCGTACACCCCCTAATAGTACATGAGGTGTGATGAATGGACAGGTATTGGGGCGTACACCCCTAATAGTACATGAGGTCTGATGAATGGACAGGTATTGGGGCGTACACCCCCTAATAGTATAGGAGGTGTGATGAATGGACAGGTATTGGGGCGTACACCCCTAATAGTACATGAGGTGTGATGGACAGGTATTGGGGCGTACACCCCCTAATAGTACATGAGGTGTGATGAATGGACAGGTATTGGGGTGTACACCCCCTAATAGTAGAGAAGATGGAACTTACAGACAGTAGACAAAGACGCTGCAGCTGTAGATCATTGGCAGCTCATCCAGAAGCTGAGGAGAGAAGATACAGGATTATGGTCGCTGGGTCATCACCACCGCTCATTTCTTAGATGGTTTAGCCAGATTTATTACTATTATACGTTGTATACGTTATACTGGCCATCATACATAGTAATATATACACTGGCCATCATACATAGTTATATATATACTGGCCATCATACAGTTATATATACACTGGGCATCATACATAGTTATATATACACTGGGCATCATACATAGTTATATATACACTGGGCATCATACATAGTTATATATACACTGGCCATCATACATAGTTATATATACTGGCCATCATACATAGTTATATATACTGGGCCATCATACATATAGTTATATATACTGGGCCATCATACATAGTTATATATATACTGGGCCTGTCAGTAAGGATCATACATGTGAGTCTCCGCTCCCGGACGCCGCTCCTCTGATAAGAAGAACATTTCCCGCCATAGGGCGTCACCACATCACTCTATATACATGCTCAGACATGCTGAGAGTATACAGGGCAGGACTATCCCAGGATATGCACAATTCACACCAGGAAAGGACAGTATATAAACCAGATAATATATAATATATCTTCTGTGAACGTCCCTCCCACAATGCCCCGGGATATAGGACAGGAATGGTATTACTGGTCGCATTATTACCTGCATCTCGTATTGCAGCGTCATATGGAAGCACCAGGATCCCATCCCCACAGCTGTAGTAGAAGCAGAGGTCAGCGTTACGTACAGTTCAGATCCCCCATAGGTCAGCGTTACATACAGTACAGATCCCCCATAGGTCAGCGTTATACAGTACAGATCCCCTATAGGTCAGCGTTATACAGTACAGATCCCCCATAGGTCAGCGTTATACAGTACAGATCCCCCATAGGTCAGCAATGTGTACAGTACAGATCCCCCATAGATCAGCGTTACGTACAGTACAGATCCCCATAGATCAGCGTTACGTACAGTACAGATCCCCATAGGTCAGCGTTACATACAGTACAGATCCCCCATAGGTCAGAGTTACATACAGTACAGATCCCCTATAGGTCAGCGTTATACAGTACAGATCCCCTATAGGTCAGCGTTATACAGTACAGATCCCCTATAGGTCAGCGTTACATACAGTACAGATCCCCTATAGGTCAGCGTTACATACAGTACAGATCCCCCATAGATCAGCGTTACGTACAGTACAGATCCCCCATAGGTCAGCGTTACATACAGTACAGATCCCCTATAGGTCAGCGTTACATACAGTACAGATCCCCCATAGGTCAGAGTTACATACAGTACAGATCCCCTATAGGTCAGCGTTACATACAGTACAGATCCCCTATAGGTCAGCGTTACATACAGTACAGATCCCCCATAGATCAGCGTTACGTACAGTACAGATCCCCCATAGGTCAGCGTTACGTACAGTACAGATCCCCCATAGGTCAGCGTTACGTACAGTACAGATCCCCCATAGGTCAGTGGTGTACAGTACAGATCCCCCATAGGTCAGCGTTATGTACAGTACAGATCCCCCATAGGTCAGCGTTACGTACAGTACAGATCCCCCATAGGTCAGCGTTACGTACAGTACAGATCCCCCATAGGTCAGTGGTGTACAGTACAGATCACCCATAGGTCAGCGTTACTTACAGTACAGATCCCCCATAGGTCAGCGTTACGTACAGTACAGATCCCCCATAGGTCAGTGATGTGTACAGTACAGATCCCCCATAGGTCAGTGATGTGTACAGTACAGATCCCCCATAGGTCAGTGATGTGTACAGTACAGATCCCCCATAGGTCAGCGTTACGTACAGTACAGATCCCCCATAGGTCAGCGTTACGTACAGTACAGATCCCCCATAGGTCAGTGATGTGTACAGTACAGATCCCCCATAGGTCAGTGATGTGTACAGTACAGATCCCCCATAGGTCAGTGATGTGTATAGTACAGATTCCCCCATAGGTCAATGATGTGTACAGTAGAGATCCTCCATAGGTCAGATTTATGTAAAGTAAAGATCCCCCATAGGTCAGCGTTACGTACAGTACAGATCCCCCATAGATCAGCATTACATACAGTACAGATTCCCCATAGGTCAGTGATGTGTACAGTACAGATCCCCCATAGGTCAGTGATGTGTACAGTACTGATCCTCCATAAGTCAGCATAATGTACAGTACAGATCCCCCATAGGTCAGCGTTGTCTACAGTACAGATCCCCCATAGGTCAGCATCATGTACAGTACAGATCCCTCATAGGTCAGCATCATGTACAGTACAGATCCCCCATAGGTGAGTGATGTGTACAGTACAGATCCCCCATAGGTGAGTGATGTGTACAGTACAGATCCCCCATAGGTCAGTGATGTGTACAGTACAGATCCCCCATAGGTCAGCATCATGTACAGTACAGATCCCCCATAGGTCAGCGTTGTGTACAGTACAGATCCCCCATAGGTCAGCATCATGTACAGTACAGATACCCCATAGGTCAGCGTTGTGTACAGTACAGATCCCCCATAGGTCAGCATCATGTACAGTACAGATCCCCCATAGAGACTGTGGATTATATACTGATTGGCACGCTCAGTGTCACAGTCTCTATGTGATGCATAGAGTCCTCCTTCTCAGTCCTCCTCACCTGCTATACCCAGGTAGGCCACCAGGTAGCGGGTCTCCAGGCGGTCTCGCACAGTCTGGATGGCTCCGTAGATTGGGGGGAGGATCATAATCAGGTTGCTCACCGTGTTCCCTGTAGAGAAAAGACGACACTGGTCAGCGCCTCTATTGCTGTATACGCTCTGACTGGTCAGGACTGGGCAGATGCGACATCCAGATGGGTGACAACCGGGTCATAGTTATATGGCAGTTTTATTGGGGTTCACCCAGCTTTCCCAGCATCCTGAACACTCCCATATTATCATAACTAGACACACTGGACAGGAAAGCTGGCCATATTGGAGGTCACCCAGCTCCAGGACTTTGGTGGGGCCCCTTTAAGGCGGCCTCCTCCCCTGTAATGTATTCACCATTATACATCTGATATGTAAATCCCTGGACACCGAGGGTCCGGGACAGATTTCCATACCGACCCCAGGAGGCGGCTCAGTATTTGCCTATGCTAATGGATGGACGATGTCCGTACAATCCCACAATGCATCACTGGATGGCAGGAAAGTCTCCACCTAGAGATAAGGAGAGGTCTGTGTAATCTCATAGCAGCGGGGGAGGGGACCGGGCGTCTGCTGCAACTCAAAGCTAACTGGGATGTGCCTAATAAATATGTGAACCCCTATAGAAGTCACCGGCTATGATCGCCCCTATGTAATTGTATGTATAGAAACGACTGAACGTTGCAGTTTTCACTTTGGCCATTAGAGGTCAGTATCATAGTCAGCAATGCAGACTCACTTTACACTCTGCTGCAAAGGCACTTGTCATAGCTAGACAGTACTGTGTGCTCACCGGGGTGGGGGTGGGGGTGGGGGGGGAGGGAGGGGCAAATGTGGCAAACTACTTGTCAGCCCCCATAAGTTATGTAGTGGACAGAAGTGCGCCCCCTATAGATTATAATATCAGCTTCCCTTGGTGTCTGCACAGGTTTTGGCGTATAGACTGTGATGGTTCACACAGGGTTAAACCATTACGCATCAGGCTGTAAAGCAAAATCCAGGCAGCCATAAAACAGGGCTGCCGCTATACACCTGGAGGTCACCGGCGTGCAGCCGCCCTAACATCACGTTTTACGAGAATCATTAAAGTACATTATACTCTGAAGGTTGTGACAATTACCGATCCGGCCAAAACCAACACATTGGACGCCGAGAAGACGCTGCCGGTGAGGAGCAAAGACTGTGCGGTGACCAAAGCATCATCTATATACAGCAAACAGATCAACCCCTGCCTCGTCCCCTATGCTTTATACTACAGCTCCACTCTGTTATAGCAATGCTTTATACTGCAGCTCCACTCTATTCTAGCAATGCCTTACACCGCAGCTCCACTCTGTTATAGCAATGCATTATACTCCAGCTCCACTTTATTATAGCAATGCCTTACACTGGAGCTCCACTCTATTCTAGCAATGCTTTATACTACAGCTCCACTCTATTCTAGCAATGCATTATACTCCAGCTCCACTTTATTATAGCAGTGCTTTATACTGCAGCTCCACTCCGTTATAATGCAGCTCCACTCGGTTATAGCAATGCTTTATACTGCAGCTCCACTTTATTACAGCAGTGCTTTGCCCCTATTCTTTATATAGCTGAAGGCCATTAGGGCATGCTGGGAGTTGTAGTGTTGCAGCAGCTGGACACTAAATCAGGAAGTTGCGTCCATAAAGCCTCCCTCCCCTGGTCCCCCGCGCTGGCAGTGGGCAGGATACACATGAGTGAGCGTGCAGCTACACTCTACTCACGTGCCGCCCATTACCTCGCATCACTGACCCCAGACACCGCGGCCAGTACTGAGACAGCAATACACTGCGGGCGCACGCTTCAAGGGCATTTCCACAGGAAAAGTGAAAAATCCGCAGGAAACATAAATCTGTAAGGCCTATTGCGTAAAGAAGCAGCGGAGCAGTTACCATAGCAACCATTCAGATCACAGCTTTCATTTCTAAAATGGCCTCTGAGAAATGAAAGCTGGAATCTGGTAGGTTGTTATGGTAACTGCTCCACTGATCCATTATCAGATGGATCCAGATCTCTGTGGAGAAACATGGCCAGTCAGATGGATCTAGATCTCTATAGAGAAACATGGCCGGTCAGATGGATCCAGATCTCTATAGAGAAACATGGCCGGTCAGATGGATCCAGATCTTTATAGAGAAACATGACCGGTCAGATGGATCCAGATCTCTATGGAGAAACATGGCCAATCAGATGGATCCAGATCTCTATGGAGAAACATGGCCGGCCAGATGGATCCAGATCTCTATGGAGAAACATGGCCGGTCAGATGGATCCAGATCTCTATAGAGAAACATGGCCGGTCAGATGGAGTAACGATCTAGAGAAACATGGCCGGTAAGATGGATCCAGATCTCTATAGAGAAACATGGCCAGTCAGATGGAGTCACGATCTAAAGAAACATGGCCGGTCAGATGGATCCAGATCTCTGCAGAGAAACATGGTTGGTCAGATGGATCTAGATCTCTATAGAGAAACATGGCCAGTCAGATAGATCTAGATTTCTGAGGAGAAAATGGCCGATCAGATGGATCCAGATCTAGAGAAACATGGCCGGTCAGATGGATCCAGATCTTTATAGAGAAACATGGCCAGTCAGATGGAGTCACGATCTAAAGAAACATGGCCGGTCAGATGGATCCAGATCTCTGCAGAGAAACATGGCCGGTCAGATGGATCCAGATCTCTGCAGAGAAACATGGCCGGTCAGATGGAGCCAGATCTCTGCAGAGAAACATGGTTGGTCAGATGGATCTAGATCTCTATAGAGAAACATGGCCAGTCAGATAGATCTAGATTTCTGAGGAGAAAATGGCCGATCAGATGGATCCAGATCTAGAGAAACATGGCCGGTCAGATGGATCCAGATCTTTGTAGAGAAACATGGCCGGTCAGATAGATCCAGATCTCTGTAGAGAAACATGGTCGGTCAGAGGGATCCCGATCTCTATAGAGAAACATGGCCGGTCAGATGGATCTAGTTCTCTATAGAGAAACATGGCCGGTCAGATGGATCCAGATCTCTATGGAAAAACATGGCCGGTCAGATGGATCCAGATCTTTATAGAGAAACATGGTCGGTCAGAGGGATCCAGATCTCTATAGAGAAACATGGCCGATCAGATGGATCTAGTTCTCTATAGAGAAACATGGCCGGTCAGTTGGATCCAGATCTCTATGGAAAAACATGGCCGGTCAGATGGATCCAGATCTTTATAGAGAAACATGGCCGGGCAGATGGATCTAGATCTCTATAGAGAAACATGGACGGTCAGATGGATCCAGATCTCTATAGAGAAACATGGCCGGGCAGATGGATCCAGATCTCTATAGAGAAACATGGCAAGTCAGATGGATCCAGAATCCAGATCTCTATGGAGAAACATGGCCGGTCAGATAGATCCAGATCTCTATGGAGAAACATGGCCGGTCAGATAGATCCAGATCTCTATGGAGAAACATGGCCGGTCAGATGGATCCATCACGATGGGTTGATGCGATTCGGAAGGCCAAAGGAGATCTATCCCACTACTGGATGGGGTCAGTAATAGCGGTTACAGCAATCCCTGCAGTAAATCCACAGCGGCATACAGCCCGAGGATTAGCCGAGCTCTGCAGAAATAAAAGGTAACACATTGCTTTGGATCAGGATCAAATATTCCGGAAAATGTTTACTCAACGTGAGAGCATCCACTACAGCTGAGAGGTACAGAGGGCGAAACCACCGCGCATCGCCCTCCCTGCCGGCTATGGAGGAGACCAGCTGCACCTTGCTGACTGTTTCCTTTTAGCAGCAGTTTTGTTTTTCCACTAATGAGTAATAATAAGGTAGAAGAGCTGTGAAATCCGTAAGAAGAAGGGATTGTAGAGCGCCGCAGTGTGATAACTCAATGGGCATGTCAGCGGAGCAGCGTGTCCGGGACTGGGTGATTACATGGGTACAACGTGACCCGGATGTAACGCTACGTCCAGAGCCACTGTGCAAGTGTTAGTGCCAGCTATAATATATGGCCAACATCTCTGCTGCTTAACCCCTTATATGCAAGGCACCAGTCACACAGCATCTGAGGAGTCTACTCCCTATTCCCTTATATGCTGCATAGTAGTCACACAGCATCTGAGGAGTCTGCTCCCTATTCCCTTATATGCTGCATAGTAGTCACACAGCATCTGAGGAGTCTGCTCCCTATTCCCTTATATGCTGCATAGTAGTCACACAGCATCTGAGGAGTCTGTGCCTAACCCCTTATATGCTGCACACTAGTCACACAGCATCTGAGGAGTCTGCTACCTAACCCCTTAAATAGTTACATAGTTAATATGGTTGAAAAAAGACACATGTCCATCAAGTTCAACCAAGGAGGGGATGGATACAGGGAAGGGGGAGGGGTGATAGGTTCTATACATAGGCATTTATATTATTTTGCTCTAAGAACTTGTCTATTCCGGTTTTGAAGCCCTCTACTGTTTTTGCTGTGACCAGATCCTGTGGTAGACTGTTCCACAGATTCCGGAGATTGAACCTTTTTTCTCCATGCGGCAGCAGTGCCCTCTTGTCTCTCCAGGCGGAGGCAGCGTCCCCTTGTCTCTCCAGGCGGAGGCAGCGCCCCCTTGTCTCTCCAGGCGGAGGCAGTGCCCTCTTGTCTCTCCAGGCGGAGGCAGTGCCCTCTTGTCTCTCCAGGCGGAGGCAGCGCCCCCTTGTCTCTCCAGGCGGAGGCAGTGCCCCTTGTCTCTCCAGGCGGAGGCAGCGCCCTCTTGTCTCTCCAGGCGGAGGCAGTGCCCCCTTGTCTCTCCAGGCGGAGGCAGTGCCCCCATGTATCTCCAGGCGGAGGCAGTGCCCTCTTGTCTCTCCAGGCGGAGGCAGTGCCCCCTTGTCTCTCCAGGCGGAGGCAGTGCCCCCATGTATCTCCAGGCGGAGGCAGTGCCCTCTTGTCTCTCCAGGTGGAGGCAGTGCCCCCTTGTCTCTCCAGGCGGAGGCAGTGCCCCCTTGTCTCTCCGGGTGGAAGCAGTGCCCCCTTGTCTCTCCAGGCGGAGGCAGTGCCCCCTTGTCTCTCCGGGTGGAAGCAGCGCCCTCTTGTCTCTCCAGGCGGAGGCAGCGCCCCCTTGTCTCTCCGGGCGGAGGCAGCGCCCCCTTGTCTCTCCAGGTGGAGGCAGTGCCCTCTTGTCCTTTGAGGGGGTTTTACCTGGAACATCTTTTCCCCATATTTCTTGTAGGGGCCATTTATATATTTAAATAAGTTAATCATATCTCCCCTTAAACGTCTCTTCTCCAGACTAAACAAATGTAATTCTTTTAATCTCTCCTCATAACTAAGATGCTCCATTCCCCTTATTAGTTTAGTTGCCCGTCTTTGTACCCTCTCCAGCTCTAGAACATCCTTTTTATGAATCGGGTTCCAAAACTGGACAGCATACTCCAGATGAGGCCGCACCAAAGCTTTATAAAGCGGTAATATTATATCCCTGTCCTGAGAGTCCAGGCCTGTTTTATACATGACAATATCCTGCTGGCCTTAGAAGCAGCTGACTGACATTGTGTGCTGTTCTGTAGTCTATTATCTACAAGTACACCCAGATCCTTCTCTATCAGCGACTCTCCCAGAGTAACTCCCCCCAGGACATATGATGCATGCGGGTTATTAGTACACAGGTGCATAACTTTACATTTATCCACATTGAACCTCATTTGCCAAGTGGACGCCCAAACACTCAGTGTGTCTAAGTCATCCTGTAACATCTGCACATCCTCCATAGACTGTACTGTACTACAAAGCCTGTAACATCTGCACATCCTCCATAGACTGTACTGTACTACAAAGCCTGTAACATCTGCACATCCCCCATAGACTGTACTGTACTACAAAGCCTGTAACATCTGCACATCCTCCATAGACTGTACTGTACTACAAAGCCTGTAACATCTGCACATCCTCCATAGACTGTACTGTACTACAAAGCCTGTAACATCTGCACATCCTCCATAGACTGTACTGCACTACAAAGCTTGGTGTCATCTGCAAAGATAGAAACATTGCTGTTAATTCCATTCTCAATATCATTAATAAACAAGTTAAACAGAAGGCGGCACAGTACTGACCCTTGGGGTACACCACTTATTACCGGGGACCATTCGGAGTAGGAATCATTGACCACCACTCTCTGCTGCACACTAGTCACACAGCATCTGAGGAGTCTGCTACCTAACCCCTTATATGCTGCACACTAGTCACATGGCATCTGAGGGGGCTGCTGCCTTACCCCTTATATGCTGCACACTAGTCACATGGCATCTGGGGAGTCTGCTGCCTTACCCCTTATATGCTGCACACTAGTCACATGGCATCTGAGGGGGCTGCTGCCTTACCCCTTATATGCTGCACACTTATCACACGGCATCTGAGGGGGCTGCTACCTAACCCCTTATATGCTGCACACTAGTCACATGGCATCTGAGGGGGCTGCTGCCTTACCCCTTATATGCTGCACACTAGTCACACAGCACCTGAGGAGTCTATACCTAACCCCTTATATGCTGCACACTAGTCACACAGCACCTGAGGAGTCTGCTACCTAACCCCTTATATGCTGCACACTAGTCACACAGCATCTGAGGAGTCTGCTGCCTAACCCCTTATATGCTGCACACTAGTCACACAGCATCTGAGGAGTCTGCTAGCCCTTCTGTCAGCGATGTAGGGTGTCGGGACCCCAACGTCTGCCAGTGCTTACATTCCTGACAACAGAGGGATGGAGTATGATGAAACAACGACCTGATCCTCCCCCTCAGTGAGGTCTGGGTGACACGCCGGCTCCAGGACAGGCCATTCTGGTTAATATTTCACCACAACCACTAGCATCCTGCCTGCCCACCATCCTAATCAATATCCGCACTCCCCTCCCCCACACTGATATTGATCCCAGAAGACTCCTAGGATCAGCAGAGATTGTCAGTCACGTTTACTACATCTCTTATCTATTCCGGGTAAAATAAGGCCCCGAACACTGAGAACTGAACATAACAGGGAGAAGGGAGGAGGACGCCAGCGCTATAGTCAACGGGCAAGACAATCTACTGTTCCCTATTATTAGCCACGTCAGGCCAGGGCGAAGCCAACTCTAGTGCTCTTCACCTGGATGAGAGAAGAACTCCTTGTATCCACTTACCCTGTATTATACTTCAGAGCTGCACTCATTCTGCTGGTGGGGTCACTGTGTACATACATTACTGATCCTGAGTTACATCCTGTATTATACCCCAGAGCTGCACTCACTATTCTGCTGGTGGGGTCACTGTGTACATACATAACATTACTGATCCTGAGTTACATCCTGTATTATACCCCAGAGCTGCACTCACTATTCTGCTGGTGGGGTCACTGTGTACATACATTACATTACTGATCCTGAGTTACATCCTGTATTATACCCCAGAGCTGCACTCACTATTCTGCTGGTGGGGTTACTGTGTACATACATTACATTACTGATCCTGAGTTACATCATGTATTATACCCCAGAGCTGCACTCACTATTCTGCTGGTGGGGTTACTGTGTACATACATTACATTACTGATCCTGAGTTACATCATGTATTATACCCCAGAGCTGCACTCACTATTCTGCTGGTGGGGTCACTGTGTACATACATTACATTACTGATCCTATACTGATCCTGGGTTACATCCTGTATTTCTTTTATTAAAATTTTAAACATAACAATAAATACAGAAATAACACACCATATCTGACCAGAAAAAAACAATAAATAGAAAAATGAAACCATAACATAAACCACCGGTCCATCCCCATACTCATTCTCCCACACAGACAACCCATATACCTATATACAATATATACACCTATATACAATATATACACCCATATACAATATATACACCCATATACCTATATACAATATATACATAATATAAACTATTTAGCTAAACATATTAATAAACTATATACACTACTATATACAAACCTATATATACTACTATATACTATACACCTATAAACACACCTATATACAATACCTCTATACTATACACCTATATAAATAACTAAATGTGAACCCCCTGGCCCAGTTGCATTGTGCACAACCTAATACCACAGACAATTCTACTCAACCCAACACCAACTAAACAAGACATCACTACACAAATAAACTAAAACTAAACAAGACACAATCCAAAATAATAACCTACAACTAAACAATACATATAATATTTATTAATATTTTTTTTTTCTTTGGCCCTGAGCTGGTCCCACATCCCATGCTTCCAGTACATGATCACGGACGTCCATGAACCAGCCCAGGATTTTATATATATATATATATATATATATATATATATATATATAAAAGTCCCAACAAAGTCCCACAGAAGCCCCCTCCCCCCTTTTACCCACCACCCAACCTAGCACTAAACCCGAACCCCAGGTGCAAACAAAACATATATAATATATACAGTATATACAATTTATACAAACATACAAAGACAATCACAATACACAAACTTTTGAAAATATATATAACCTACTAAACCCAACAATAATGAGACTTCTCAGCCCCACACACAGCCCGAAAGCCCAAGTTCAGCACCTGCAAGCCCTATACTCCAGTATCTCTACAGCACAAAACAAAAGACTTAAGGTGCCAGCATCAGCCGCCACCAGGAGAGGAGACGCAGGCTAAGGAACTTTATAGGCAAAGCCCCTCCAAAGACAAGAGGCCCTACCAGCCCCCAGCCTCTCGTACTCCAGAGAGCGCACCTTCACCAGGTCACCGAGTGTGCCCCTAACCACCTCATCCACAGGGAGGATTTTACGTTGCGTCGACACTAAACACCGTGCACTCCACATGCTCCGGTCCCAGCCACCAAGGTTTCTGAATGCTCCATAGGCCCATTCCGCATAGGAGAGACGGGCCAACCTGGGCCACCCGATGGAAGCGCCCACCCTGTTGTAAACCTCTGTATTAAAGGGACAATGAAGCAGAAAATGCTCCATGCTTTCCAGCATGCCTCCACACTCCTCCCGGGGACATCCCCGATCCTCAGAGCTCCTGCACTTCAGATTGTCCCTCACATACAGTTTCCCATGGAAGCAGCGCCAAGCCAAGTCCCAAAACTTCAAGGGGATCCTGATGGAATTCAATAGGCCCAAACCAACCTCCAGATCCCGGCTTGGGCAATCCTTGAGCGCCAGCGGTTTTTGGAAATGGGATGACAGGACCCTATTGTCAAGGAATTTCCTCGACAGAGTCCTAATCTCCCACATCCCCAAACCCCACCGACGAATGACCTTCAGAACCAGGGTAGCATAAGCCGGAAGATGCCCGTGTGGTGTGCGGAGATCCTTCACTTGCCCTCCTGTCTCCCATTCCTGGAAGAAAGGCCGAAACCATCCCCTACAGGAGAATACCCACGGAGGAGCCCTCTCTTTCCAGAGGTTTGCAATGTTGGTCTTAAGAAAGGTATTCACCAGGAACACCACGGGGTTGACCATACACAACCCCCCTTGTCTCCTCGTACGGTAAGTAACCTCCCTCTTGACTAGGTTCAGTCTATTCCCCCATAACAGCTGGAAGAACACACTGTAGACCCGAGTCCAGAGAGGTTCTGGCAAAATGCAAACACTGCCCAGATATATCAGCAAAGGGAGCAGGAAAGTTTTGATCAGGTTAACCCTTTCTCTGAGGGTCAAAGACCAACCCTTCCACTGATCCACCTTCTGAGCGGCAATCTTAAGCCTGCTGTCCCAGTTTTGTTTGGGGTAATCCCCTTGGCCGAATTCGATGCCGAGAACTTTTGCAGACTCCTGAGACTCTGGAAGGGTGTCCGGGAGATCAAATCCAGGATCTCCACCTCCCAGCCAGAGACTCTCACACTTATCCTGGTTGATCTTGGACCCAGATGCCTCTGAGTAGCGCTCCACCTCTGACATCACACACCGCACCTCCTCTTGCGAGGAGACGAATATGGTGACATCATCGGCGTACGCTACCACCCTCAGAGTGGAATCCGGCACCGCAGGGTCCATTCTCACCCCTGCCAACGGTCCACAATCAATCCTCCTAAGGAAAGGATCAATTGCAAACACGTACAACAGTGGGCTCAAAGGGCAACCCTGACGGACACCAGACCCAACCTCAAAAGAGCGGCCAATCCAACTATTCACAAGCGGGAAACTCTCTGCCCCTGCATACAAGGTCTTAAGCCAATCAACAAAACCCCCTGGTTACATCATGTATTATACTCCAGAGCTGCACTCACTATTCTGCTGGTAAGGTCACTGTGAACATACATTACTGATCCTGGGTTACATCCTGCATTATACTCCAGAGCTGCACTCACTATTCTGCTGGTGAGGTCACTGTGTACATACATTACACTACTGATCCTGAGTTACATCCTGTATTATACCCCAGAGCTGCACTCACTATTCTGCTGGTGGGGTCACTGTGTACTTAAATTACTTTACTGATCCTGTCTTATCCTCCAGAGCTGCGCTTACTAATCAGTGATGTCAGTTAGGGTTCCTTTTACACAGACGGATTTATCGGACAGATTATTGAAGCCAAAGCCAGGAATGGATTTGAAAAGAGGAGAAATCTCAGTCTTTCCCTTAGGACCCGTTCTCTGTTTATAGTCTGTTCCTGGCTTTGGCTTCAATGATCTGTCCGATAAATCTGTCTGTGCAATAGGTCCCTTACAGGATGTCCTCAGCTAATGGGAATAGTCGCTGACTACACATGACATCTATCAGGAACTCTCGATCTGGCAGGAAAGCTAATAAATTGCGCGGTACAATAGAGTGCGGCGTGGGAACGGGGACCTCACAATAAGAAGAATAAGGTGTCAAAGAAAGTACACAGCGACCTTATAGAAAAGAAACCCAGGTCTGTATAAGAAACCGTCTCTGTATAAGACCTAGGCGCTTGCTGTCAGTGAATGGAGGCCTCCTCCTCTATACAGGCTGCGGATGTAAAGTGTCACATGGTTACAACTGTATCCAGAGCTGATAGGTTGTTACAATGTTTTAGGAAGTGTGAGAACTGGATACAATTGTATCTGACAGGATGTACAGGGACCAAGAGTCTTCTGACTTACAGCTGCTGCAAAACTACAATTCCCATCATGCCTGGACATGCTTTGGCTGTCCAGGCATGATGGGAATTGTAGTTTTGCTGTTCTTGGTAAATTAAAGGGGATTTTCTTTAAAATCAAATGGTGCCAGAGATTTGTCATTTCCTTCTATTAAACTATCTTCACTCTTTCAGTACTTATCAGCTGCTGTATGTCCTGCAGGAAGTGGTGTATTCTCTCCAGTCTGACACCCTGCTCTCTGCTGCCATGTTAGGAACTGTCCAGAGTGGTAGCAAATCCCCATAGAAGACTGGAAAGAATACACTGCTTCCTGCAGGACATACAGCAGCTGATAAGTACTGGAAGACTGGAGATTTTTTGATAGAAGTACATGACAAATCTCTGCCACTTTCTGGCACCAGTTGATTAGAAAGAATTTTTTTGTTAACAACCCCTTTAAGCGTCAGCCTTGGAGGGGAGATAGGAATAGGCGACTGTGGAAGGCCAAACGCGGTCATGTGACTGCCCAAGTAGCTCATTCCTGAAATCCCGGAGCACAATGACCTGTCACCCGGGTATCCGGAGAGGGAGGATCATGGTGAGCCCTCAGACCTGCTGCAAAGTGAGATAAAAAAGCTGCGATGCTCTGCGGAGCAAGGGTCAGGATGGGGAGATGACACACAGTAGTACGAACTTCTTAAAGGGACAGGCGTCTGAAAAATGGTATAAGACTACAACTCCCAGCAGGTTAGACCGGATCACTTATCAGATCCTGAATCAGGGGGAGTTTCGGGATCGATGGCGACTTATCTCCATCTGCATGTAAATGATATCAGCCTGTACAGGTATAATGCAAATCAGGAGGGCGGGGCCAGATACGATGAATCACTCCGAGATACCTGGTCATATAATAGGCAGATAGCCAGCGCCCTGTACCCTGTATATATCACACGACCTGTTCTCCCACATTAGTGAGCACATTCCTGATACACCGCACCAAGGAGAACCGGAGGTACAGGTCTAATCTCTGTCATCTCCACAGCAGGGGTCTCCAACATGTGTCTCCACACTACAACTCCCAGCATGTACACAGTGACCCCACCAGCAGAACAGCGAGTGCAACTCTGGGGTATAATACAGGATGTAACTCAGGATCAGTAATGTAATGTATGTACACAGTGACCCCACCAGCAGAATAGTGAGTGCAGCTCTGGGGTATAATACTGGATGTAACTCAGGATCAGTAATGTAATGTATGTACACAGTGACCCCACCAGCAGAGGAGCGAGTGCAGCTCTGGAGTATAATACAGGATGTAACTCAGGATCAGTAATGTAATGTATGTACACAGTGACCCCCACCAGCAGAATAGTGAGCGCAGCTCTGGAGTATAATACAGGATGTAACTCAGGATCAGTACAGGATCAGTAATGTAATGTATGTACACAGTGACCCCACCAGCAGAATAGTGAGTGCAGCTCTGGGGTATAGTATAGGATAAGTCATGTATATATACAGTGACCTCACCAGCAGAAAACTGAGTGCAGCTCTGGAGTATAATACAGGATGTAACTCAGGATCAGTAATGTAATGTATGTACACAGTGACCCCACCAGCAGTATAGTGAGTACAGCTCTGGAGTATAATACAGGATGTAACTCAGGATCAGTAATGTAATGTATGTACACAGTGACCAGCAGGATAGTGAGTGCAGCTCTGCAGTATAGTAGTGTTCTGTACACAGTGAAGCTGCTGATCTTTGCAGTTTCTCTCTACCACTGTGTGTGACTGTCGGTGTGAGATCTGTCTGGCAGCTTCCCCTATATGACACATGACTACAGTCACCTCTGTCCCCGGAATCCCCTCTAATCCCATCAGTAGAGCAGGGCCAGGCCTCCCTATAACAGGATCTATGACCACACACACGGCTGTGTCCCTGGTAAAGGCCGGGATCCAAGGAACAGGTGAAGCATGAAAGGCGGTCAGAGGAGGCGATAAGGATAATAATCCGCACGTAAGGAGGGAGTAACAACAGTGTCAGGTACAGGATCGCCCGACATGTATCATCAGTGCGTTTCAACCTTTACTATATTAGTTAAAGGGATTATCCAGGATTCCAAAAATATGGCTGCTTTCTTCCAAAAACAGCACCTCTCCTGTGCTCAGGTTGTTTGTGGTACTGCAATTCAGCCTCTTTCTTAGGTGCAATACCTGACACAACCAGATTTGGAGAAAGCAGCCATCTTTATCTAATGCAGAACACTATACCAAACCTTATTGAGCCCTGTGACAGGGAGTGATAATCTGCCGAATCAGGCCGATTCAGCAGACTATCGCTCTGTGTAATAGACACAATGGGGCAGATTTATCAAACATGGAGTAAAGTGAAACTGGCCCAGTTGCCCCTAGCAACCAATCAGATTCCACCTTTCATTTTCCAAAGAGTCTGTGAGGAATGAAAGGTGGAATCTGATTGGTTGCTAGGGGCAACTGGGCCAGTTTTACTTTACACCATGTTTGATAAATGTCCCCCAATGATCGCATCTTTTGGTCCTAGCCTAAAATTATCAGCTGCCGTCTGTGCGTCGCTAATACATACCTGTCCATGCTGCCCGATGCTTCTGCCCGCAGCCCCTGGAGGAACCATTGTATCCAGAGCTGATAGGTTGTTACAATGTATCAGGAACTGTAAGACCTGGATACGGGTTGTACACAGGTGGAGAACCTTCTGACTTACAGCTGCTGTAAAACTACAATTCCCATCATGCCTGGACAGCCAAAGCGAAGCTTTGGCTGTCCAGGCATGATGGGAATTGTAGTTTTACAGCAGCTGTAAGGCAGAAGGTTCCCCATCCCTGACTTATGTTGTTGGTAAATTAAAGGAGTTGTTCACCAAAAGAAATTCTTTCAAATGGTGCTAGAAATTTGTCATTTACCTCTATTAAAAAAATTCCAGTCTTCCAGTACTTATCAGTTGCTGTATGCCCTGCAGGAAGTGGTGTATTCTCTCCAGTCTGACACAGTGCTCTCTGCTGCCACCTCTTTCCATGTCAGGAACTGTCCAGAGCAGCAGTAACTCCACATAGAAAACCTCTCCTGTTCTCCAGACTGGAAAGAATACATCACTTCCTGCAGCACATACAGCGGCTCATGAGACCTGAGATTTTTTAATAGAAGTAAATTACAAATCTCAGATTTTTTTTTTTTTTGGTGAACATCCCCTTTAAGCATCAGCCTTGGAGGGGAGATAGCAATAGGCGACTGTGGAAGGCCGAACACGGTCATGTGACTGCAATCCTGAAATCCCGGAGCATATTGACCTGTCACCCAGTTATTTGGAGGGGGAGGATCATGGAGATCCCTCAGACCTGCTGCAAAGTGAGATAAAGAAGCTGCAATGCTCTGCGGAGCCGGCTGCTCAGCCAATCACTGGCCGAGACATCCACCGGTGGCTGCGGGCAGAAGCCCAGAAGTACCAGGGAGCGTAGACAGGTAAGTATATACTTTATTATTCTTAGTACCCCGCTATACTTGTGACCCCGCCCCAGTCTGCAGCCCCAGCTTCAATTATAGACAATAGACAGTTATCGGAGGAAATACCCTTTAAGGCTGCGTTCCTCTTTAAGTGATTAACTAAACCAAAGCGTAGCCAATGTGTAGCGCCAGGCCATGGAGGAGCCTGGGTAAGTATGATAGGAGCGTGGAAAGTATTCTAGGTATGTGGAGTGAGGGGGAGCGGAGCCGCCATGATGGATGCAAATGTAAGAACTGTAAAGAGGAGACTGCAATACAACCAAGTCAGGTGGGCTATGATAAGGTGGGGGTCCGACCCTGGGGGAGGAAGGACATCCAACACAATGGCGGCATTCACTGACTGCAAGCAGAGATCTGGTATATGGTGCAGGCAGTTGTATTGTAGACTCCGCCCCTTTAACCCCTGCCAGTGGACGTTCCGGAGTACGGCCCCTGTAGGACAAGGATGACTCATGTGGCGGCTTCCATGGCTGTAACCTGTGATGATTTACAGACACTACTGGGAGTGGAGACATGGCGGACGCTCCTGTACACTGCTCATAAACCAGGGTACAACTACAACTCCCAGCATGCCCCGGGTCAGAGTATGGGGGGGATGGAGGGCACAGCTTTATAGGGGCCCTGACAGAGGACAGGACTATGGAGCCAAACAAACAGCACCTGCTATCTCAGCTTCCCGGACCCTAACAAGGTCAGCTCCTAGTGGGACAGCTGGTCTGATGCTGGGACTACCGCTGCCCTCCATGCAAACGCCTAGGATGCACTGCTGCTGGTTGCTACCGGCAACAATCATTATATCCTATAGAGTCAGCAGTATATACAGTATATCCTATAGGGTCAGCAGTGTATACAGTATATACGGTACCGGTCTGGTGTCAGCAGTGTGTACAGTATATACGGTACTGGTCCGGTGTCAGCAGCATGTACAGTATATACGGTACCGGTCCGGTGTCAGCAGCATGTACAGTATAAATGATACCGGTCTGGTGTCAGCAGCGTGTACAGTATATACGGTACCGGTCCGGTGTCAGCAGTGTGTACAGTATATACGGTACTGGTCCGGTGTCAGCAGTGTGTACAGTATATACGGTACCGGTGTCAGCAGTGTGTACAGTATATACGGTACCGGTCCGGTGTCAGCAGTGTGTACAGTATATACGGTACTTGTCTGGTGTCAGCAGTGTGTACAGTATATACGGTACTGGTCCGGTGTCAGCAGTGTGTACAGTATATACGGTACTGGTCCGGTGTCAGCAGTGTGTACAGTATATACGGTACTGGTCCGGTGTCAGCAGTGTGTACAGTATATGCGGTACTGGTCCGGTGTCAGCAGTGTGTACAGTATATACGGTACTGGTCCGGTGTCAGCAGTGTGTACAGTATATACGGTACTGGTCCGGTGTCAGCAGTGTGTACAGTATATACGGTACTGGTCCGGTGTCAGCAGTGTGTACAGTATATACGGTACCGGTGTCAGCAGTGTGTACAGTATATACGGTACTGGTCTGGTGTCAGCAGTGTGTACAGTATATACGGTACTGGTCCGGTGTCAGCAGTGTGTACAGTATATACGGTACCGGTGTCAGCAGTGTGTACAGTATATGCGGTACTGGTCTGGTGTCAGCAGTGTGTACAGTATATACGGTACTGGTCCGGTGTCAGCAGTGTGTACAGTATATACGGTACTGGTCCGGTGTCAGCAGTGTGTACAGTATATACGGTACTGGTCCGGTGTCAGCAGTGTGTACAGTATATACGGTACTGGTCCGGTGTCAGCAGTGTGTACAGTATATACGGTACTGGTCCGGTGTCAGCAGTGTGTACAGTATATACGGTACTGGTCCGGTGTCAGCAGTGTGTACAGTATATACGGTACTGGTCCGGTGTCAGCAGTGTGTACAGTATATACGGTACTGGTCCGGTGTCAGCAGTGTGTACAGTATATACGGTACTGGTCCGGTGTCAGCAGTGTGTACAGTATATGCGGTACTGGTCCGGTGTCAGCAGTGTGTACAGTATATGCGGTACTGGTCCGGTGTCAGCAGTGTGTACAGTATATACGGTACTGGTCCGGTGTCAGCAGTGTGTACAGTATATACGGTACTGGTCCGGTGTCAGCAGTGTGTACAGTATATACGGTACTGGTCCGGTGTCAGCAGTGTGTACAGTATATACGGTACTGGTCCGGTGTCAGCAGTGTGTACAGTATATACGGTACTGGTCCGGTGTCAGCAGTGTGTACAGTATATACGGTACTGGTCCGGTGTCAGCAGTGTGTACAGTATATACGGTACTGGTCCGGTGTCAGCAGTGTGTACAGTATATACGGTACTGGTCCGGTGTCAGCAGTGTGTACAGTATATACGGTACTGGTCCGGTGTCAGCAGTGTGTACAGTATATACGGTACTGGTCCGGTGTCAGCAGTGTGTACAGTATATACGGTACTGGTCCGGTGTCAGCAGTGTGTACAGTATATACGGTACTGATCCGGTGTCAGCAGTGTGTACAGTATATACGGTACTGGTCCGGTGTTAGCAGTGTGTACAGTATATACGGTACCGGTGTCAGTAGTATCAGCCGTGTGCCCGGTGCTCTGTGTGTCAGTGTCCCGGTGCTCGGTACTCACAGAACTCGGCGATATAGTAGGACACGGCGTAGTTCTCCTCGCACCACTCCAGGGTGGAGGTCGGGGGCCCCCAGTAGCCGGGCCTGTCCAGCGCCGGAGCCATGGCACTGCCGCCCGTCACAGCCGGCCTGGAAGGAAAGAGGGAGCACGCGGCTCCGCCCACTCGGTGATGAGCGGCACCTCTGACAACAGGAGGGGCGGGGACACAGGGCGGCTGGGCGGGGCCTCCTCGCTGTGTGGTGGATGTAGAGGGGTGTGGCGCGCGGGGCAGAGTAGGCGGGGTCTGTTTTCCTAACTCGGGTGACACCGTTGAGGGCGGGGTTACGATCAGTTGAAACACGCGCGGATGGGCGGGGCTTGTGGTCACTGCGTCAGAGCGGGAGGTTTGTGTGCGAGGCGAGTAGTCACCCGTACGTGACATTTGGTGACATTTTATATGATAGTGATAACATTATCTGTATGGGCTGTGACCCTCAGGGGCTGCCATACTCCTGCCTCATCTCTGAGCTGTGAGGAAGCCCCCTTTAAGAACCCTTTGAAATGAGCATAGTAAACATTTTTACAGCCCTGATAATTCTTCATGCCCTATTACATTATCGGCAGATTATGGTGTATATCATTCATATATCACACAGGTGGGATGGTGGTACCTGCTTTGTTGTTGGCCGGTTTGTGTCCCCAATGGTCGGTGACCTGCCTTGGGCTCCTGTCACGGTAGTCCTGAGGGGCAACTGACCCACCCGGACTATCAGTACCGCCAGCCACAGTTCAGGAAAAAGTAACCCAAGGTGTGCGGCTAGTGTGTATAGGTGCTGGTGTGTACAGACTCTGACTGAGTCCCAGTGATGAAAAAGAAATGGAGCACTTTACTGTCAAGTTCTTCAGTAATACAATACACCTTTAAAGGATAAATCTTTGACACAGACTCTTAGTGCTTTAAGAAGGTGCTTGAATAGTAGAATACTATAGGGTACTACAAGCCCCAATTGTGGTTATCTGAGCTTAGCTAAGTGTCCAGGGGTGTCCCAGTTACCTGCACTGCACGATAGGATACGTAGACCTTCTTTATGGTAGCTTTGTCCTATCCAGGCTAGTTCCTCTTTTACTCAGGATACTGCCCTGCACTTTTTAGATGCGTTCTCGGCGTGGGTTAGGGCGTTCCTTGATGACCTCTCCCTTTTTAAATTGCCTAGCACTGCATACTGAACGTAGTGGTAGTAGGTAAAGAACTGTTGGTCTCTAGCTGCATCTATACATTTGGGTGTCGAAGCTCAACTGCCTTAACTGACTTGTCCCTGACAGGGGTCCTGGCATTAGCCAGGCCCTGGCTTAACTACAGCAGGAACAGCTGTTTTTGCGTCTTCCCTCTCTGAGAATCTGCATAAGACTGACTGTGCACCTCCTCCACCATGTAACTCCTCCTACAGGGACCTAAAGTGAACTTCCCTGTGAGTGGTGGGGTTGAGTGTGTGCATAAGAAAGAAAAGAAAGGTTTGGTTAGAAGTAGAGAGCACCTCCTATTGGTCAATAATAACGGTATACATAAAACCTTAACCCAACACCGACTTCAGCTGTGCAACACATAGACATAGAAAATACTGACACCTAGTGGCGAAACTGTAGAATACCTCATCACCACTTTAACCTGAAAGAAGAGGCTTTTGGACAGGTGCACAGGAGAGAAAACCGCCCGTGGTTAGACACCACACTATCGTTCCGTGTATTATGGGGAATAATTTCAGTTTAGTTTATCGTTAATCGGTGGAAACGAAAAATCACTTGGTCTAGCAGGACACTTCACAGTACGGGAATTCTGCCGGCAACCTCCACCCGCGGTCTCAGCACCAGTCTCCTATTTGTATTCGGCTGCTGGAATACACTGAACAGTACATGATGGAACACTACTGGTTTTAAATGTGAACGCTGGCCCTTTAAGGAGCTGAGACAGTGCACGTGCGCACCCTAGTGGTACATCAGGGAACTGAAGCAGGAATAATTGAAGAGCAGGATGTGGGTGAAGGTCCTGTCTAGCGCAGGGATGGGGAACCTCGGCTCTCCAGCTGTTGCTAAACTACAATTCCCATCATGCCTGGACAGCCAACGGCTGTCCAGGCATGATGGGAGTTGTAGTTTAGCAACAGCTGTAGGGCTGAAGGTTCCATAATGTGCTCTATATTATCAGTAGCGCCCCCTCTGCTGCCAGTATAGAGGTCACGACCCCGCCGTGTGTGGCACAATCACAACACAGTGGTAAATAATGCCGCCATAGTGACGGATGTGATGGTGCAATGGGGGATCTGTGGAGCCTGTGGTCACATGGCGGTATGATCGGTTATTATTGAGTAATAAGGAAGTGCAGGATGGGTCTGCGTGGCAGTATTATATATCATCAGTCAGACCTGCTGCGTGTATGCAGCCACATAGTGTTAGGGCCCTATTCCACCGGGCGATTATCGTTCAGATTATCGTTAAATCGTTTGGATCTAAACGATAAACGTTTGGTTGAATAGCAGTTAACGACTAACGACCGAACGAGAAATCGTTGATCGTTTAATAAGACTAGGGCCTATTTTTATCGTTGCTCGTTCGCAAATCGTTCGCATTGAATAAGAAGTCGTTCGCAGTAGTGACGAACGCAATAGCTTCGACAAGACGACCGCAAGAACGATCATAAGTAACGATTATCTTTTTCATGTAAATGGGTGAACAATTTCAGGTCTTTCGTAATAGCGGTCGTTTGGATCGTTTATCGTTAACGATTATGCAAACGATAATCGCCCTGTGGAATAGGGCACCCCGTATGGTGTCCCCAGCTCCTCTGCAGATCTATGTGTCTCCATGGTGACAGACTACAAACAAACCCTATGTAGTCAGATCCGGCAGTGAAGTGTCACACCACAGAATGGAGAGAGGAGGGAGCAGACAGGGTCAGACTACACTGGGCTTGTCTGTAGTCTGTTACCATGGAGACGTTGTAAACAATAGGAGATGATTAGTGATTACAGTGTTGTAGTTTATAGTGTTTGTCTTCCTGGAGAGTTCAGCATCTATCTTCAGTATATGTGACCCATCCTATAAGCTGCTACTTAGTGTATACCTGGCCCTCAGATCCCCCTATAGAGTGTACAGTATATCCTATAGGGTCAGCAGGGTATACAGTATATCCTATAGGGTCAGCAGTGTGTACAGTATATCCTATAGGGTCAACAGTATATACAGTATATCCTATAGGGTCAGCAGGGTATACAGTATATCCTATAGGGTCAGCACTGTGTACACTATATCCTATAGGGTCAGCAGTGTATACAGTATATCCTATAGGGTCAGCAGTGTATACAGTATATCCTATAGGGTCAGCAGTGTATACAGTATATCCTATTTGGTCAGCAGTGTATATAGTATATCCTATAGGGTCAGCAGTGTGTACAGTATATCCTATAGGGTCAGCAGTGTATACAGTATATCCTATAGGGTCAGCAGTGTGTATAGTACATCCTATAGGGACAGCAGTATATACAGTATATCCTATAGGGTCAGCAGTATATACAGTATATCCTATAGGGTCAGCAGTGTATACAGTATATCCTATAGGGTCAGCAGTGTGTACAGTATATCCTATAGGGTCAGCAATGTATACAGTATATCCTATAGGGTCAGCAGTGTATACAGTATATCCTATAGGGACAGCAGTATATACAGTATATCCTATAGGGTCAGCAGTATATATACAGTATATCCTATAGGGTCAGCAGTGTATACAGTATATCCTATAGGGTCAGCAGTGTGTACAGTATATCCCATAGGGTCTGCAGTGTGTACAGTATATCCTATAGGGTCAGCAGTGTATACAGTATATCCTATAGGGTCAGCAGTGTATACAGTGTAAAATGTTGAGGTATAACCTCACACTAGCGCGACACTCAATTATGCTGCTCTTCGTCAAGGAAATGAACACCTGTCAGTTCATTAAGGGTTGAATGTGGCAAAATAATGATATAATTGACAGTGAGCGCAATATTAGGCAATCCTAGGTATATAATAATATGTTATACCGTGCATTGAATATTCAATGCACGGTATAACATATTATTATATACCTAGGATTGCCTAATATTGCGCTCACTGTCAATTATATCATTATTTTGCCACAGTGTATACAGTGTATCCTATAGGGTCAGCAGTGTATATACAGTGTATCCCATAGGATCAGCAGTATATACAGTATATCCTATAGGGTCAGCATTGTATACAGTATATCCTATAGGGTCATCAGTGTATACAGTATATCCTATAGGGTCTGCACTGTGTACAGTATATCCTATAGGGTCAGCAGTGTATACAGTATATCCCATAGGGTCAGCAGTGTATATACAGTATATCCTATAGGGTCAGCAGTATATACAGTATATCCTATAGGGTCAGCAGTGTATATAGCATATCCTATAGGGTCAGCAGTGTATATACAGTATATCCTATAGGGTCAGCAGTGTATATACAGTATATCCTATAGGGTCAGCAGTATATACAGTATATCCTATAGGGTCAGCAGTGTATATAGCATATCCTATAGGGTCAGCAGTGTGTATAGTATATCCTATAGGATCAGCAGTGTGTACAGTATATCCTTTAGGGTCAGCAGTATATACAGTATATCCTATAGGGTCAGCAGTGTATATAGTATATCCTATAGGGTCAGCAGTGTGTATAGTATATCCTATAGGATCAGCAGTGTGTATAGTATAGTCTATAGGGTCAGCAGTATATACAGTACTAGAAAATGTACCCGGCGCTGCCCGGGTATAAAGTGTCAGTGTGTTAATTAGATTTGTTCTAAGGTGCCCAGGAGGCCAAGCTAAAGGTATTGTTTCATCTGAGTTAATCAGTGGAATTAGTGTATACCTGTAGTGCATAGTTGGAGGGGTTCTGTATACCCACAATGTATAGTTTTTAGGGGTCTCGCATATCTGTAGTGCATAGTTGGGGGGGGCTTTATACCTATAGTGTATAGTTGAGGGAGGTCCTGTATACCTGCAGTGTACAGTTGGTGAAGGTCCTGTATACCTGTACTGTATAGTTCGGGGGTCCTGTATACCTGTAGTATATAGTTGGTGCTGTATACCTGTAATGTATAGTTGGTGGAGGTCTTGTATACCTGTAGTTTATAGTTTGAGGGTCCTGGATACCTGTAGTGTATAATTGGTGGAGGTCTTGTACACCTGTAGTATATAGTTAGGGGGTCCTGTATACCTGTAGTAAATAGTTTGAGGGTCTTGTATAACTATAGTATAGAGTTGGTGGAGGTCCTGTATACCTGTAGTGTATAGTTTGGGGTCCTATATACCTGTAGTATATAGCTGGTGGAGTTCCTGTATACCTGTAGTATATTTGGGGTCCTGTATACTTGTAGTATAGAGTTGGTGAAGGTGCTGTATACCTGTATTATAGAGTTGGTGTAGGTCCTGTATACCTGTAGTGTATGGTTTTGAGGTCCTGTATACCTGTAGTGTATAGTTTGGGGTCCTATATACCTGTAGTATATAGTTGGTGGAGGTCCTGTATATCTGTAGTATATAGTTTTGGGGTCCTGTATACCTGTAGTGTCAAGTTTGGGGTCCTGTATACCTGTAGTATATAGTTTTGTGGAGGTCCCGTGCACTTGTAGTGTATAGTTTTGGGGTCCTGTATACCTGTAGTGTCCTGTATACCTGCAGGGTTGTATTTACCCGTATGGCAGTGTTATTCAGTCACAGTGTGTCGGTATTGGTCATGTCTGGTATGGGGGTGTTATCCAGTCACAGTATGGCGGTATTGGTCAGGTCTGGTGTGGCGGTGTTATCCAGTCACGGTATGGTGGTATTGGTCAGGTCTGGTATAGCGGTGTTATCCAGTCACAGTATGGCAGTATTGGTCAGGTCTGATATGATGGTGTTATCCAGTCACAGTATGGTGGTATTGGTCAGGACTGGTGTGGCGGTGTTACCCAGTCACAGTTTGCCGGTATTGGTCAGGTCTGGTATGGCAGTGTTATCCAGTCACAGTATGGCGGTATTGGTCAGGTCTGGTATGACAGTGTTATCCAGCACAGTATGGCGGTATTGGTCAGGTCTGGTATGGCAGTGTTATCCAGTCACAGTATGGCGGTATTGGTCAGGTCTGGTATGACAGTGTTATCCAGCACAGTTTAGCGGTATTGGTCAGGTCTGGTGTGGCGGTGTTATCCATTCACAGTATGGCGGTATTGGTCAGGTCTTATATGACAGTGTTATCCAGTCACAGTATGGCGGTATTGGTCAGGTCTGGTGTGGCGGTGTTACCCAGTCACAGTATGGCGGTATTGGTCAGGTCTGGTATGGAGGTGTTATCCAGTCACAGTATGGCGGTATTGGTCAGGTCTGGTATGGAGGTGTTATCCAGCACAGTATGGCGGTATTGGTCAGGTCTGGTGTAGCAGTGTTACCCAGTCACAGTTTGGTATACCTGTTGTGCCCTGTATATACATGTACTGTATGGATGGAGTAGGGGGACCTGTATATACATGTCCTGTATAGATGGAGTAGGGGGTCCTGTATATACATGTAGTGTATAGATGGAGTAGGGGGTCCTATATACATGTACTGTATAGATGGAGTAGGGGGCCCTGTATATACATATACTGTATAGATGGAATAGGGGGCCCTGTATATACATGTACTGTATAGATGGAGTAGGGGTCCTGTATACATGTACTGTATGGATGGAGTAGGGGGCCCTGTATATACATGTACTGTATAGATGGAGTAGGGGGTCCTGTATATACATGTACTGTATAGATGGAGTAGTGGGCCCTGTATATACATGTACTGTATAGATGGAGTAGGGGGTCCTGTATATACATATACTGTATAGATGGAGTAGGGGGCCCTGTATATACATATACTGTATAGATGGAGTAGGGGGTCCTGTATATACATGTACTGTATAGATGGAGTAGGGGGTCCTGTATATACATGTACTGTATAGATGGAGTAGGGGGCCCTGTATACATATACTGTATAGATGGAGTAGGGGGTCCTGTATATACATGTACTGTATAGATGGAGTAGGGGGCCCTGTATATACATGTACTGTATAGATGGAGTAGGGGGTCCTGTATATACATGTACTGTATAGATGGAGTAGGGGGCCCTGTATATACATATACTGTATAGATGGAGTAGGGGGTCCTGTATATACATGTACTGTATAGATGGAGTAGGGGGTCCTGTATATATATGTACTGTATAGATGGAGTAGGGGGTCCTGTATATACATGTACTGTATAGATGGAGTAGGGGGCCCTGTATATACATGTACTGTATAGATGGAGTAGGGGGTCTACCAGTTATTACTGTGGGTGTTGTGAGGCAGCTTCCCTAGCAACCATTGCTCCCTGTGAAAATGAAAGCAGTAATCCTATTGGTTGCTAAGGCTCCAACTGCCGTGTCTGCTGCAGCTAATTATATCACCTGTGTTTGCAGTGAGGAGATTTTCCCATTCATCTCTATGGGGCGCCTCTCTTTCCCCTCCCCTCCTGTACATCTGGCGGGGACGGGACCTTCGCAATAACCTTCCCGGGCACCCAATGTATCTGTGGGCCAAATTTGGGGTCAAACGGTTCAGGCGTTTGGAAGTCTATAGAGGACAGACAGACAGACAGACAGAAGGACAGACAGACAGACAGACTTTGATTTTTATGATATAGATATCCTATAGGGTCAGCAGTGTATACAGTATATCCTATAGGGTCAGCAGTGTATATACAGTATATCCTATATGGTCAGCAGTATATACAGTATATCCTATAGGGTCTGCAGTGTATACAGTATATCCTATAGGGTCAGCAGTGTATACAGTATATCCTATAGGGTCTGCAGTGTATATACAGTATATCCTATAGGGTCAGCAGTGTATACAGTATATCCTATAGGGTCTGCAGTATATACAGTATATCCTATAGGGTCAGCAGTGTATACAGTATATCCTATAGGGTCAGCAGTGTATACAGTATATCCTATAGGGTCTGCAGTGTGTACAGTATATCCTATAGGGTCAGCAGTGTATACAGTATATCCTATATGGTCAGCAGTGTATATACAGTATATCCTATAGGGTCAGCAGTGTATACAGTATATCCTATATGGTCAGCAGTGTATATACAGTATATCCTATAGGGACAGCAGTATATACAGTATATCCTATAGGGTCTGCAGTGTGTACAGTATATCCTATAGGGTCAGCAGTGTATACAGTATATCCTATATGGTCAGCAGTGTATACAGTATATCCTATAGGGTCAGCAGTGTATACAGTATATCCTATAGGGACAGCAGTATATACAGTATATCCTATAGGGTCAGCAGTATATACAGTATATCCTATAGGGTCAGCAGTGTATACAGTATATCCTATAGGGTCAGCAGTGTATACAGTATATCCTATAGGGTCTGCAGTGTATATACAGTATATCCTATAGGGTCAGCAGTGTATACAGTATATCCTATATGGTCAGCAGTGTATATACAGTATATCCTATATGGTCAGCAGTGTATATACAGTATATCCTATAGGGTCAGCAGTGTATACAGTATATCCTATATGGTCAGCAGTGTATATACAGTATATCCTATAGGGTCAGCAGTGTATACAGTATATCCTATATGGTCAGCAGTGTATATACAGTATATCCTATAGGGTCAGCAGTGTATACAGTATATCCTATAGGGTCAGCAGTGTATACAGTATATCCTATAGGGTCTGCAGTGTGTACAGTATATCCTATAGGGTCAGCAGTGTATACAGTATATCCTATATGGTCAGCAGTGTATATACAGTATATCCTATAGGGTCTGCCCCTGTATATCATCCTGGCTGCAGTTAGTGAATACTAGAGATATGCCTGTCTGTCTGTCAGCAGTGATATGGGAGGACATGTCTGTAGCTGCAGCCTGTAAATCACAGCGGCCGCATGGAAGGCTTCTTTACTGTACAGCATTGGAGGTCAGGAGTCTGGTCCCATCCCACAGAAAATCTGCCCATCCCCAAAGTGTCTACAATGGTCATCAGACGTGGAGCAATGGAGGAAGGCATCTGGTCTGAGGGATCACGTTACACCATGTGGACGGCCTGGTGCATGTTCGTCACTTACCTGGGGAGAAGATGTCACCAGGATGCATTATGGGAAGAAGACAAGATGGTGGTGGCAGTGTGATGGCCTATGTTCTGCTGGAGAACAAGCTGTTCTGCTTGTGTCCTGGCATCATGTGGCTGTTACTGTGACACCGACCACCTACCTGACCATTGTACACACCAAGTCCCCCTTAATGGCAGCCGGACCCCCTAATGGCAGCAGATAATACACCGGGGGACGCACTGCTGACATTGTACAGGACACAAAGATGTAGTCTGCCATTGGTCAGAGCTCCTGAGCGCCATCTGGTGGTGGTACACTGCAGATTAGATACAGTGGTACACTGCAGATTAGATACAGTGTTAGCCGCAGGGTCCTCATCAGATACCCTGTGTCAGTACAGTAACGTAAATATTTAAACCATTCCAGAACTTTGATGATGATGCCAGGAGTCCTGAGGTCCAGTCCGCAGTACACAGCTCCTGCACAGGCTGTATATTGTGAAGTTGTGAATGTCCCCTTTAAGGAACATTCCTATGCAGTGTATTTAGTCTAGTGCAAGGCTTGTGGGCGGGGCATTGACTCACTAGGCATAACACAGGGTATGAGTTTTCCCTGGATTGTTCTTTTAACTCCTTTTTGACGTACATATATAACATTATGGAGCGAGAGAGGAGCCTACTGCGCGGTATTTTATACTACTTCCAGTAGATGGCGCTGTCTAATTACATTTGGACTATGCTCGGTATTACTATGGTTTTTATGTGTATAGGGCGCCCTCTGGTGGCTAATCAGGAGATAGGGTCTTATATTATTAATGAATATTTTTCAGCATTAGTTATGTGCACAGTATGGCAGCATTATTTTTGAGTATTTTGTATTTATTAGCTGTTGTACTGAACACCAGTATTAGTTACTTGTCTTGTACGGCTATTATGTACAATAGGGTGAGATTATTTATGTATATTACGCAGTAGTATTAGTTATGGGCACAATATTGAAGCTTTACTTATGTGCATAGTGTGAGAGTATTATGTATGTGCATTACTGTACAGTGGCATTAGTTATGTGTGCTATAAGGCAGCTTTTTGTATGAGGTCTGTACAGTGATGTCAGTTATTTGCCTGGTATGGCAGCACTATTATAAGTACTGTACAGCAGTATCAGTTACATTTCCAGTATGACAGTGTTATTTATGTGTACTATATTATTATGTGTACAATATGGCATCACTATTTATGAGTACTGTATATGGCATCACTATTTATGAGTACTATACATTGACATTAGCCATGTCTACAAGGAATTTGTGTAGAACCTTCCAAGATACATCAAAAGCCTGTTTCTTCAAAGCCATAAAGCGTCAGAGCTTCAGAGGAGAATCGCAGCACTATGGCGTGTCTTAATGAGAGACATCTTTCACAGAAATAAATGACTGCCCCCCCTTAGGATGAATGCGCCCCCCCGGAGTGATTAGTGCTGGTTATCCCTCATTACAGGACGGTATCGGGTGTTTTCTTTGGTTGTAATTAACTTGTCTAGCGTGTAAAACGGATCTTATTAAAGTCACCGCCACTTCTATCCATCAAGGGCCCTGGATACCCCCTGTGTGGCCAGGATATGGCGGTAAGATTCTCGGTGAGCACATAATAATGAGACTCAATCATGGTCTTATTCAGCGGAGTCGGCTTCCATTCATTAACCCTTTAAGGGCCTGCCCAAGTTTTTACCTTCTGGATGCAGCAATTTTTTTTATTTTATTTTTTAAAGTTTTAATTCCAAGGTAACACAGCCACCAGCCAGTCAGTACACAGCAGAACTGGACGTCATCTATAGGAAACCCTTCTGGTGGGGCCTAACAGTGGCTTCTAGTACTTTGATACCCTCAGGACTTACAGTAGAGCTGAACTGTGTAACGACCAGAACAAAGATAAGAAAGCGCGTACCAATAATAACAGGTAAAAAATAAGAATAAGTGCTCAGCAAAGAATAATAGAAATAGATGATGGCACAAAAGAATGATAAAGAAACAAGACACAAAAACTGACTCTATCCCTGAATCTGTCCCTAGATCCGTCCCTGAACTCTGACTCTCACTGTCCCTGCAGATATCCCTAATGTAAACCCTGATCTGCAGGACTGACCTGGCCTAAACTACAGGTAGACACTATGAATCCCAGGCTAAATGAGGAGCAAAATCAACAGGATAACTGGTAGAATCCACAGGATAACTGGGAGAATCAACAGGATAACCGGAAGAATCAACAGGATAACTGGGAGAATTAACAGGATAACTGGGAGAATCCACATGATAACCGGGAGAATCAACAGGATAACAAGGTCAATCAACAGGATAACAAGGTAAATCAACAGGAGAATCAACAGAATAACTGGGAGAATCAACAGGATAACCGAGAGAATTAACGGGATAACCAGGAGAATCAACAGGATAACCGGGAGAATAAACAGGAAAACTGGGGGAATCAACAGGATAACCGGGAGAATCAACTGGATAACTGGGAGAATCAACAGGATAACCAGGAGAATCAACAGGATAACCAGGAGAATCAACAGGATAACCAGGAGAATCAACAGGATAACCAGGAGAATCAACTGGATAACCAGGAGAATCAACAGGATAACCAGGAGAATCAACGGGATAACCAGGAGAATCAACAGGATAACCGGGAGAATCAACGGGATAACCAGGAGAATCAACAGGATAACCGGGAGAATCAACAGGATAACCAGGAGAATCAACAGGATAACCAGGAGAATCAACAGGATAACCGGGAGAATCAACAGGATAACCAGGAGAATCAACAGGATAACCAGGAGAATCAACAGGATAACCAGGAGAATCAACGGGATAACCAGGAGAATCAACAGGATAACCGGGAGAATAAACAGGATAACCGGGAGAATCAACAGGATAACCGGGAGAATCAACAGGATAACCAGGAGAATCAACAGGATAACCAGGAGAATCAACAGGATAACCAGGAGAATCAACGGGATAACCAGGAGAATCAACAGGATAACCGGGAGAATAAACAGGATAACCGGGAGAATCAACAGGATAACCGGAAGAATCAACAGGATAACTGGGAGAATCAACAGGATAACAAGGTAAATCAACAGGATAACAAGGTAAATCAACAGGATAACCGGGAGAATTAACAGGATAACCGGAAGAATCAACAGGATAACTGGGAGAATCAACAGGATAACCGGGAGAGCCAACAGGATAACCAAAAGAATCAACAGGATAACCGGGAGAATCAACGGGATAACCGGGAGAATTAACAGGATAACCGGAAGAATCAACAGGATAACCGGAAGAATCAACAGGATAACCAGAAGAATCAACAGGATAACCGGAAGAATCAACAGGATAACCAGAAGAATCAACAGAATAACCGAAAGAATCAACAGGATAACCGGAAGAATCAACAGAATAACCAGAAGAATCAACAGGATAACCGGGAGAATCAACGGGATAACCGGAAGAATCAACAGGATAACCGGGAGAGCCAACAGGATAACTGGGAGAGCCAACAGGATAACCGGGAGAATCAACAGGATAACCGTGAGAATCAACGGGATAACCGGAAGAATCAACGGAATAACCGGTAAAATCAACGGGATAACCGGGAGAATCAACAGAATAACCGGGAGAGTCAACAGGATAACCGGGAGAGTCAACAGGATAATCGGGAGAATAAACAGGAAAACTGGGTAACTCTTTTTCTTTTCCAGTGGTATTAATGATATGTAAATAATGACAGACGTATCTTGTATAGTATTAGTTATGTGCACAGTATGGCTGTATGATGTATATGTACTGCATTAGTTATGTGCACAGTATGGCTGCATGATGTATATGTACTGTATTAGTTATGTGTATGGGATGTAAGCATTATGTATATGTACTGTATTAGTTATGTGCACAGTATGGCTGCATGATTTATATATACTGTATTAGTTATGTGCACAGTATGGCTGTATGATGTATATGTACTGTATTAGTTATGTGCACAGTATGGCTGCATGATGTATATGCACTGTGTTAGTTATGTGCACAGTATGGCTGTATGATGTATATGTACTGTATTAGTTATGTGCACAGTATGGCTGCATGATGTATATGTACTGTATTAGTTATGTGTATGGGATGTAAACATTATGTATTTGTATGGTACAGTGGTGATAGTTATATGTACAGTATGGAAGTTTTATTATGTGTTGTACAGTTTTGTTTTGTATACTATGTTATATGGTATAGGTTTGGTATTAGACATCCCTTCGCAAGATACATAGAACATAAGAGGAAAGTTTCCATCGTCCATCATTATCACCTAAACAAAGTGCTGTACATTAAAAATGAGGATTTTTGGAGTGAAACGCGTGTCTGGGGTTGAGTTATTACAGACGTCTTTTCATGTTAAGACAATGTTATTGAAGGGCAAGTAAAGGCTGGAGGATGATCTCTTGGGAAATCATGTTATGTGACCTTCCTTATACCCAGATAGTCTATGTGTACAATCTGCTGACTTTACTGTGATCTTTTTAAAGCATGAATACTCCCGAGGAATCCTAATGCTGGAGAAGAACCTGATCCAAGATCACAGGCAGGAGGGTCCTCTACTGCCAAAAGCATCTTCAGGAGAGAGGACCCTGCCCATAAGAGCTTACACTCTACAGGAGAGAGGACCCTGCCCATAAGAGCTTACACTCTACAGGAGAGAGGACCCTGGCCATAAGAGCTTACACTCTACAGGAGAGAGGACCCTGCCCATAAGAGCTTACACTCTACAGGAGAGAGGACCCTGCCCATAAGAGCTTATACTCTACAGGAGAGAGGACACTGCCCATAAGAGCGTACACTCTACAGGAGAGAGGTCCCTGCCCATAAGAGCTTACACTCTACAGGAGAGAGGTCCCTGCCCATAAGAGCTTACACTCTACAGGAGAGGACCCTGCCCATAAGAGCTTACACTCTACAGGAGAAAGAACCCTGCCCATAAGAGCTTACACTCTACAGGAGAGAGGACCCTGCCCATAAGAGCTTACACTCTACAGGAGAGAGGACCCTGCCCATAAGAGCTTATACTCTACAGGAGAGAGGACACTGCCCATAAGAGCGTACACTCTACAGGAGAGAGGTCCCTGCCCATAAGAGCTTACACTCTACAGGAGAGAGGTCCCTGCCCATAAGAGCTTACACTCTACAGGAGAGGACCCTGCCCATAAGAGCTTACACTCTACAGGAGAAAGAACCCTGCCCATAAGAGCTTACACTCTACAGGAGAGAGGACCCTGCCCATAAGAGCTTACACTCTACAGGAGAGAGGACCCTGCCCATAAGAGCTTACACTCTACAGGAGAGAGGACCCTGCCCATAAGAGCTTACACTCTACAGGAGAGAGGACCCTGCCCGTAAGAGCTTACACTACAGGAGAGAGAACCCTGCCCATAAGAGCTTACACTCTACAGGAGAGAGGTCCCTGCCCATAAGAGCCTACACTCTACAGGAGAGGACCCTGCCCATAAGAGCTTACGCTCTACAGGAGAGGGACCCTGCCCATAAGACCTTACACTCTACAGGAGAGAGGTCCCTGCCCATAAGAGCTTACACTCTACAGGAGAGAGGACCCTGCCCATAAGAGCTTACACTCTACAGGAGAGAGGACCCTGCCCATTAGAGCTTATACTCTACAGGAGAGAGGACTCTGCCCATAAGAGCTTACACTCTACAGGAGAGAGGACCCTGCCCATAAGAGCTTACACTCTACAGGAGAGAGGACTCTGCCCATAAGAGTTTACACTCTACAGGAGAGAGGACCCTGCCCATAAGAGCTTACACTCTACAGGAGAGAGGACTCTGCCCATAAGAGCTTACACTCTACAGGAGAGAGGACACTGCCCATAAGAGCTTATACCCTACAGGAGAGAGAACCCTGCCCATAAGAGCCTACACTCTACAGGAGAGAGAACCCTGCCCATAAGAGCTTACACTCTACAGGAGAGAGGACCCTGCCCATAAGAGCTTACACTCTACAGGAGAGAGGACCCTGCCCATAAGAGCTTACACTCTACAGGAGAGAGGACCCTGCCCATAAGAGCTTACACTCTACAGGAGAGAGGACCCTGCCCGTAAGAGCTTACACTCTACAGGAGAGAGGACCCTGCCCATAAGAGCTTACACTCTACAGGAGAGAGGACCTGCCCATGCTTTATAGTGCAGGCTGCCTCCATATATAGATACTACATACAGGGTTTATATTACTCTGTGACTACTTTTTATATTTTATGACTAAACATCTGTATTTAGTTAGTTAGTTCATCTCCCCTTTAAGATGACAGACTGTGCTGCTTGTATATTTGGCTCAGAGCCTGCGCCAGTACTTTACAGCTTACATTTACAGGGGAACGATTACAGGCAGGATACAGCGCGACAATAGCCCAGATTGTTAATGCCGTATACCAGTGACACACAGAAGACAGAGAGGTATTATAAGACTCTGCGGAGGAATATAACCCTGACACCAGATGTGCAGTCAGAGTCGGGGAGATGTTCTCTGCCTATAGAGCTCTGTCTTCTGTATCCAAAGAAAATGCGAGGTGAGAAAGATTATCAACGTCTCTTTCTCTTAAAGGGGCTGTTAAAAAAAAAAAAAATTATCATCCTGGGACTCACTGATTCCCCACTCGCAGTGTCCTCGTACCCGTTTCCCTGCTGCTGTATGAGTGATGTCATGTGGCTGAGGAATACCTTGCTTAGCACTTTATAATCTGGGTGTCTTCCTATATGCTTGTTTATTCTTCATATGTGATGCTGCTTTACTTGTCACACAGCATACACTGAAGGGTATTGTCAGTGCAAGGGTTAACATATTATATCTTACATATTATATATAACACGTTATATCTTTAGCAGAGTGTATACTATGTGTAGGATTCCATAGACGGTAATGTAATGTATATTTTCGTAATATTCACAGCCGTTGTAGCAATATGGGAAATAATTTTACGAAAGTATACGTAGTGTAAACATAGCCTAAACCAGTATTAGCCTGGATTTTACATGTCTTCTAGCTCAGCTCCTGCTAGTTGGATCGTTCAGTTTGCTATTAGGCTATACGTTTCAGCTCAGTATCCTCAGTAAAATTGTGTATGCAGGGGGAGACAAGCAAATATCCCAAGTTCCAGCTCCTGAAGTGGCCTCTGAGCTTTACCTGTAATAAAGGTGAAACCAATGGAGAAGATTTTCCCTCTGTGCGATGAGGCGTGTTTCCGCTACAGGTGAAGTAATCACTCCAGTCCAGGCTGGGAGGATAAGTTCTATGTTCTACAACTTTCTTTTTCTGGTCCAGGGTTGGATAATCTTCTCAAGGTCCACCTGGCATTAACAATCTCTTCCACCTCCAGTTGGAGACGGTGCTGATTGGTTTCCACATCTGAAATCATGCTCCTGCATGCATCCCTCCGAGCAGTGTCGGACTGGGGTACCTTGGCCCACCAGGGAAATTGATTCTTGGGGCCCACCCGACATACACAGACAAAGGCAATGTTCACACTATGGAGGAGACCGGCTGTTCCGTGACTCCGGCCGGGTCACGGAACGGCCGGTCTCAGCCCAGATCATCACGTCCGGTACTTAAGTACCGGCCGGATGATCTTTCCTCCGTGGAGCTCTGATGCGGGCGCATCAGCGCGCGCCCGCATCAGAGCTTCCCATAGCACAGAGTGAAGCAAGTGTCCGGAGCCGCTCGCTTCACTGTGTGAACTGCCAGGTCCTTCTGCGGACCCATAGCAAACAATGCTATGTTCCACGCCGCACATCTACGGCTGTAGTTCTGCGGCGAGAACAAGGGCCGTAGATTTACGTAGTGTGAACATAGCCATAATCAGCGGCAAACCTTTCACGTTACTACAGTGACTTTGCATTGAGCTGTGTATGTGAGCAGCAATGCTAGTGCACTGCCAGTCACTTGTACAGTTGTTACTGGTTTATGCAGTTACGGTAAAACAGGATTATTTATGTAGAAACCTAAATAAAAATTTCAAGAATATTGCTGCAAAAACATGAAAAATGTCATGTGTGAACACAGCCTCAGAAGATGAAGGAGAAAATGACCATCTGGTCTTCTCTTCTATTACAATTTCCAGCAGAGGAGACCCATAACGGTTCATTCTAGCCTCACCACAAGCTGTTGGGCTAGAATAAGACTTTTAAGGACCTTCATGAATGGCATATCAGTGGTCATTAAAGCGTTAAAGGGGTTATCCGGTAAAGAAAAAACTATTTTCAACTCTGATGTCAGAAGTTACAGATCAGTAAATTGCTTTACTTGGTGTATTCTCTCCAGTCTGACACAGTGAGACTGTCCAGAACTGTCTCAGAACAGCAGCAAATCCCCATAGAAAACCTCTCCTGCTCTGGACCGTTCCTGACATGGACAGAGGTGGCAGCAGAGAGCACTGTGTCAGACTAGAGAGAATACACCACTTCCTGCAGGACATACAGCAGCTGATAAGTACTGGAAGACTGGAGATTTTTAGTTAGGACCGGAAGAAGCAGATGGGAGTGCACCAGAGGATTCGGCCCCAATTCACTGAATTGCGGCGGACGAAAACTGACATGTTCTTTGCGGCGCAGTATGGGATCCCGGCCGAAGCGTATACCATGTGTGTACTCTCCGGCCGGGATCCCATAGCAGTAAAGGCAGTGTCCTACACCGTACAGAGTACAGCCGTTGTTGCAAAGTGTGAATCTAGTGTTACATAGTGTGAATCTAGCCTTATCAAGGTGTGATCTGCCATTGTATACATGTACAAGGAAATGGCAGAGAACACCATAAGGCGCACATGGCGTATTACTGCAGAACAGATTTGTGCCAGTAGCTAAACTTGCTGCTCACCACGGGGGCTACAAGCCCAACACTGCCAGTCACTTTAGTGGTGGTTTATACACATTGACGCCATCTGCAGCCCTTTCAACACAACCAGGAGACTCGGTACAATCATTCCGCAGGAGAGACAGCACCAAAGTGACTTTATTCACTCCCTCTTGTGCGACTAAAATTAAAACATCACACTAGAGGGTTTGAATAAAGTCACAACATTTTTTTACTACTTCGGTGCTGTCTCTGCTGCTTTTTTAAAACTCTGTTCAGATGGAGTGCATTATCCTACCTGCGTCTACTGCGGCAGCTGATGCTGCTTATATATTTATTTTTTGAGTCGGTGCAATAATTGAGAAGACGTTCGCCTTTTGGGGGTCCCAGTTGTGCAGGAGATCTGTGAGGCTTAGGCGCCGATCAGCTGATTGAGGATTCTCACATCAAAGATGATAGGAGTTGTAGTAGACGTAACAGTAAGACTTTAATCAATGGATGTTTTGAGGGGAACCTTCTTCGTCAGATCTATTGAGGGTTTTCTACAAAACACATTATCCGTTGATTAAAGTCTTACTGTTACGTCTACTACAACTCCTATCATCTTTGATGTGAGAATCCTCAATCAGCTGATCGGCGCCTAAGCCTCACAGATCTCCTGCACAACTGGGACCTCCAAAAGGCGAACGTCTTCTCATCACATACACATACATACATACATACATACATACACACAAAATGACATACTGCAGAGATACACAAACATGCAGACACAACACACCTTACATATATACATCTAATCATACTAACACACACAGACACAGGACAGACAGATACAAAAGCATGCAGATTACATATATACAATATAATATCTATAGAACTACATTACATAATATACACTATAAACATGGTAGATGCACACACACACACACACATTACATAGATATAACACTCACATGCATAAACACATGACACAGATGTACAAACACACACAGATGACAAAGACAGACAAATATACAGTAAACAAAACTCACATGTTAAGCAGGGCAGGAAGCTCCATGGAGTCCTCTGGTCTCCATCTTCACTTCCTCTTCTCCCAGCCAGACCCGGCAGCCTGCAGCCCCTCCCCCTTCTCTTCTGCACCGACAGCACACACAGTGGCAGAAGAGAAGAGATGTCACTGCAGAGGGGAGGGGGATGGAGGGGCCCTGCAGCTGCTCCTTCTCTCTGCATCTTCCTGATAACAAGCAGGAAGAGAGCAGTTCCGGGAGCTGGGCCACACTGACTGAGTGCAGGGGGAGGGGAGGGCCCATGATTAGCTCACCGGGCGGTGCTGATGCCGATCTTTACTCCCCACAGCAGTGTGGGAGCCAGCAGGGGGCCCCCTTGAGCTCCCCATACTAAACGGGATCTAAACAGGAGGCCCCTCTCCGGCTCAGGGGCGGGGCCCAGCAAGAGGGAGGATAGGGCGGGGCCCAGCAAGAGGGAGGAGGGGGCGGGGCCCACCGGGGAATCCCCCGGCTCCCCGGTGGCCCAGTCCGAGCCTGCCTCCGAGTATTGTGTGACAGATATGCAGAGTCTTCAGTGAGTACAAATGTTTCCATTCCACCACAGCAGCCAAGCTGTAAAGGTCCTTGTAAGCAGAGTTGAGTCTAATTGGACTGAGATACCTTTAAGCTTTAACCAACAGCAAGCAAGCTATATATCTACCCAAGTGCCTTACAGCCAATCCTTCACTTAACCTGCTATTTTCAGTAAGCTTAAAGGGACATTTAACAACTACTCTTACTCCCAAGCATATAAGCTGTATCAGGCGACTTCATATCGGGTGACAGCATATACACTAAAGGATATTGTCAGTGCAAGGGTTAACATTTCTGTCATGTCTTTAACACACCCAGTGGGCACATGTGTGGAAGTAAGAGGCTTTGGTCACATGATGTCTATCAACCATTGAGAGCAGGCCCTAGTCCAGCCCATGTTAACCTAGAAATGGTGGACCAAGTCATTACTCCAGTCCAGACTGCAAGGATAGGTTCTATGTTCTAAAACCTTCTTCTTCTGGTCCAAGGTTGGATAATCTGCACAAGGCCATTCTTTTCAAAGGCTTCTGGTTGGAGATGGTGCTGATCAGCTTCTCCCAAGCATATAAGCTGTATCAGGTGATCTCATTGCTTGAAATTAGGGATGGTCCGAACCGGCCGAGGTTCGGGTTTGTACGAACCCGAACTCTCGGCAATGATTCCCGTTGTCTTCCACCTCCATGGAGAGGGTGGATACAGCGAGAGGACCGCCTGGAAAACTGGAATACAGCCATAGCCATAGGCTGTATGCCAGTTTTCCAGGCGGTCCTCCGGCTGTATCCACCCGCTGCACGGAGCGGGCAGACATCGGGAATCTGATGCCGAGCGTTCGGGTTCATACGAACCCGAACTTCGGCAGGTTCGGACCATCCTTACTTGAAATAGTTTAAAAATTTAGCATCAAATGGATCTAAAGAAATTATGAGAGACAACCCTTTTAAGAATCCAGCTCTGGACGATCAGCTGATTGTACCAGGTAGCTAGGCCAGGCGTTTACGCTGCTGTGGCCACTATAGGAGAAATGTGGTATTACATGCCAGAACAAGACTTCAGCTGTCCTTTCTCTGTGGGGTCTGTCCTGTGTAGGGAACTCCAATCTATGATTTTCTTCACAAATCCCTCCTACTTTGAAAACATATGCGTCTCCATGGTTACAGACTACAAACAAGCTCTGTGTAGTCAGATCCGTTTTACTCTGTTTTTATGGAAACCTATAGGCAGTACATAAAGGAGTATCCATTATAGTGTATAGAGGTGTGCAGCTTGCAGCTCTCCTACTGTTGCAAAACTACAACTCCCAGCATGTAGTTTGGCAACAGCTGCAAAGACACAGGTTGGGAGAAGGCATGGCATATGGGCATATGGAAAGACAGACAACCCTTGAGGGTGATTACATAGCTGCACGTAGCTTTACGGAATTGGTCATAGTCAGCGACTACATGTATGACATCAAACTGAAAAAATAAATATTAATTCTCACTTATCATGGCTTTCTGTTCTGCAAATCTTTGCTGGGTAAGTTTTCTTGCTGTCGCACTGTCCCTCCCTCTACAATGATGTACAACTGAATCAGTTCCATAATATCTTTCCTGAGTCACATGACTCATCTGAGAAATTACAGCCTAACAACATTGTTAAAGGGGGCATACAGTACGTGCACCCTGATTTGTACAGATATAGAAATATATGGCTGCTTTCTTTAGGAAACAGTGCCACCCCTGTCCACAGGTTGTCTATGGTATTGCAGCTCCCTCGATTGCACAAAATTATAACTGTAATGAAAAAACAAAGAGAAAAATGTAATGTATGTACACAGTGACCCCACCAACAGAATAGTGAGTGCAGCTCTGAGGGAATAATACAGGATGTAACTCAGAGTCAGTAATGTATGTACACAGTGACCCCACCAGCAGAACAGTGAGTGCAGCTCTGGGGTATAATACAGGATGTAACTCAGGGTCAGTAATGTAATGTATGTACACAGTGACCGCACAAGCAGAATAGTGAGTGCAGCTCTGCAGTATAATACAGGATGTAACTCAGGGTCAGTAATGTAATGTATGTACACAGTGACCCCACCAGCAGAATACTGAGTGCAGCTCTGGAGGGTGTGGTTACTGGGTGTGTCTGTGTTTGCTGCTGAGCTCCACACATCCAGACTTCCAGGAGGAGAGAGGCTGATTTACCACCTGCTTCCCCAGGAAGGTGGCAGCTTCCTGGGAGAGTTCTCAGCATGGATCCCCTGACCTCCACCTCCCGGTCAAGGCCGGCGGGGGGTGTAGAGAGTAAGTTACCGGCCAGCGCTCCGGCTGGAGGGGTAAGAAGATCGAGTAGGGTTCGCAGCAATGTGGACCCAGCCCTTCCAGCGACGGGTGGAAGCCGCAAGGTTTCTGATGTTAATACAAAGCCTGCAAGTAAGGTGAGCGGAAGACGGGGTGCAGGTGCAGCTGCACGGAGGGGCTCCCAGGAGAGTCAGGTGGTGGAGCAGTGGGGTCTCAGGGGGCCCAGGGAGTCTGCAGCCACCTATGGCTCTAGGATAGCTGCAAAGCTTACTGAGTATGAGCAGCTGGGAAAGAGACTGAAGGGGTTAAGAGAAGACCTGAGCTTTGCTAAGCACAGAGCCAGCTCAGCCCCAAAGAAGCAGAAGCCTGGGTTTACAGCCAAGGTGAAGTCTCTGCAGCAGGAGGTGAGAGACCTGGAGCTGCAGAGAATGGTTATCCTGGAGGGCAGCGATATTTTCAGAGAGAAGCTCCTCAATGCGGACAGATTTGCCAGTATGAAATCCCCAAAGAAGGAGGAGGATGATGGGGGTGATTGTTCCGCAGATGGTGAGAGCAGTAGTGAGGAAGAGGAAGGAGAAGACATAGAAGCTGGAGAGACCACTGTGACAGCGAGTCTGGAGGACTTGGCTACAAAATCCCCCAGTGCACAAGGGGTGGATGAGTCCCAGCTGAGTCTACCTGCAGGACAAGTGGCCTTACCAACATCTTCAGGAGAAGGCTCTACAGAGGATGATGATGGTGGTGATGATGATGATGATGATGACGACAACGACTCTGGAGGAGCTCTGCTTGCACAGATAAAACAAATTGAATCCCCAGTGCACATGGAGAACTTCAGCTTTGGAGATGACCTGGGGATGGAGAGTTTAATTAAAAAGAAGAGGAAAGGCAGAAAAAAGAGGAAGAAGCCAGCAGAGCAGGTGAACCTTGTGTATGTTCCCTTTGTGCAGTCTGGGGCGGCTGGAAAGTCGTCTCAGGGTGCAGATACTGGTAATCTGACTGTCCCCGCTTCTGCTACTGTGGAGCGGGGCCAGAAAGCCAGTAAGAGTACAACCAAGATGGCGGAGAGTGCCGGCCTCGCTGGTCAGGGTAGTGAGGTCGGTAACGGTGTAGGAGCGGCCGGGGGGCCGGACAGTTTGGTGGCTGAGGTGACGTGTGCAGGGCGCTCTTCTGCAGGTAAAGGGAGGAGTGTCCCAGTGCCAGCGGCTGGCACATTGCCCGGGCGGTCGGGCATCAAAACCAAGCTTGTGGGCGATCCTTTGAGTGGACCTGGAGCTGCAGGATGCTCCTCTGCAGGCAAAGGGAGGAGTGTGCAGGCCTCAGGAGAAGCCACAAGTGCCAGCGATAATCGTACTGCCGGGGACAGAGCAAGCAGTAAAGAGACTGTAATGTCAGGTGCCTGTCTGGTGCCGCAGGTACACACCAATGGACATGGACAGATTTCTGACAGCCATAACATTAATGAAGCCATGCTTCAGGCGGTGCAGGAAATTGAGGCAGAGGTGCTGGCTGAGGCTGAGGGCCGGACAGGTGGCAATGCTGCATCTCCCCATGTTAAGGGGAAGACGGTTGCCCAGTCAAATGTGCCCGGGGATGCCAAGGATGCCACTGCTAATGCCAGAGCTACTACTAATATATCCTGTAGTAATGTAATAAAGCCAGCCAGACTACAGGTAGGCCAGTCCAGCCCAGCTAGGCAGGGAATGATTAATGCTGGTGTTAATGTTTCTTCTGTGGTTACTGGGGGGGGTGGGGATGGTCCGGCTGCCCCCCCAGTGGTGGCCGCTCCAGTAAGGAGCTATGCCAACGTCACTGCTGGGGGAACTAGGGGATCCTCATCTCTTAATCCAGGAGAAGGTAACTTGCAACGACGCCTCCTGGAGGCGTTGAGGAGAGGAGACAGAACGCTCCAAGTAGAGGGCCGGGAGGTCGACCTGTCCTTCTACGTAGAAAGACATGGGCTTGGGGCATTCCGAGAGCATAATGGGGAAGTGGTCTGGTCCCTTCCGACACCCGGGCAGGAGGTTGGCCGTAGGAACGTGGCCCGTCTGGTATGGAGAGGCAGTGATGCGTGCCCATCCAGGGCAAAGGTGGTGGAGCTTCTCTTCCAGATGAGATTCAGGGCGAATGACATCTTTGCCCTGATCCACCCCTACGGTACCTCTGAATTCGACATCAGCTTTGTGAAGCCAGAGGGACTTGAGCTCTTCTGGTCCAATCACGAGTTGGTGAAGGATGAGCCTGTGTGGCGGGATTTCGCTGTAAAGGCGGTATCCCGTCAGAGTTCTGTCAAGAAAGTGACCGTTTTGACGCGCAACGAGTCGCTTTCTTGCTATGACATCATGACCTGGCTAGGCAGGTATGGGGAGGTGACGGACATCCCCAAGAAAAATCTGGATGAGCATGGTATTTGGTCCGGAGCCTGGACGTTTTCCGTTCGCCTCCGTCGTTCAGGCAACACTGTCGCACACATTCCATCTGCTGCCTTCCTCGGACGCGATAGGATCCAAGTCTTTTACCAGGGACAGCCGAAGCTGTGTCACAGGTGTGGGGATCCCACCCACTTTAGTGCAAACTGCACTAAGCTGATTTGTGCATTGTGCGGTGCGGAGGGTCATCTGGCTGCCGCCTGTGGCCGGATTCGCTGTCACCTGTGTGGTGACCTTGGTCACCCATTTAGCAGGTGTCCACGCTCATTCTCCAATGCTGCGGCCGCCCAAGATGGGGAGAGCCTTGTTGTTGCCTCACCTGGGGAGGGGACCAGCAGAGGAGAAAGGGCACTAGTGCCAGTGAAGAAGGTGAAAAACAAGACCCCCTCTAAGCTAAGGCGAGAGGAGAAGCGCAGAAGGAGCAGGGACCTGGGAAGTTCCCTGGTGGCAGGAGTAGTCAGTGGTCCTGCTCCAGATGCCGGCTTAGAGGGAACAGCTGAGGCTCTAGAGGATATCGAGTTAGATGAAGAGATAAGGAGACTTCGTAAAGAGGAGGCAAAGAGAGCCATTTCCTCCAGTTCCTCCCAATATGAAAGTTTGGATGAGGATGGTGGGAAAGGGCAAAATGAAAAACGTAAGTGCGACAGTAGGAGGCAAGGCCAGAAGGGACCTAGGGCATCTTCTTCTTTGTCCTCCGGTGTTGCGGGCCAAGTGCCAAAGGAAAGCCTGACTGACCCCCCTCTGATCGTTCTGTCCAATAGGTACCAGGCCCTCGGCAAATCCGAGGTTGAGGGACTGATTTTGGAGACGGTGAGGTCTCCAGGAGGTGCCGAGCCTGTTCCTTCTGAGGCTGTTTCCTCGGGAGGTCAGGTGGCCCCTGGGTCAGGAGATGAGGATCTGGGTATGGATATGTCTGCATCTTTAAAGCGGGTTAAAGAAAAGGCAAAAGGATCTTCTTCTGATGGGGAAGGTGGTAAAAAGAAGGGTAGGAAATAAAGAGACAAGGCTGTCCAACTCAATCACCCATGATGGCAGCACTCACCCCATTGACGCTGGCATCCATTAACTGTGCCAGCATTAAGTCGGATACGGCTAGATTCGCAGCCTTTGATTTTCTCGGTCGTATTAACGCCGACATTTTGTTTTTGCAGGAGACCAGGTAGACAGATCAAGCCTTGCTAGTAAAAGCCAAGCGAGAGTGGAGGCATGGACCTTCACACTGGTCTCTTGCGGCTGAGCCGTATAGTGGGGTGGCGGTCCTTTTTACCGCTCCTGTAGAATGCAGACGGGTTATTGAGTTGGAAATGGGGAGGTGCCTGATCTTGGATGTCCTCATGAGGGGGCAAGAGCTCAGGCTCATTAACATCTATGCCCCACAGACTAAGTGGGACCGTAAAAGCCTTTTCATGAGGATTAAGCCCTTTCTTTTTACGAGTCGGCAGGTGATCTTTGGTGGAGACTTCAACACTATCACGAGGTCTCAGGACAGGAGAGGCGCCAAAGACAAGCTGGCTTATGATAGCATGGCCCTGATTAGCATAGTTAGGGAAGCTCGCCTAGAGGATGCCCACATCCGGACACCCTCGGGCCACGCGGGTTTCACCTATCATCGAGGTAGCTGCAGGTCTAGATTAGACAGGTTTTATTTAAAGGAGGAAGCCGTCTCTTCCGCAGTGTCCGTGGTTGAGGTGGAGTTCTCCGACCACTGTCTAATTTTGTTTTCCCTGAATGTTTCAGAGACCCCCCGGATGGGTAGAGGCTACTGGAGGCTGAATTCGTCCCTCCTGGAAGAAGCAGAGGTAAGACAATCCTTTGAGGATTTTCTTCAGAGTCAGGTACCTCTACTGGGCCTATGTAGTAGTAAGTCAGAGTGGTGGGAGATATTCAAGAAGCGGGTTGCGAGGTTCTTCCGCCAGCTCTCGAGCCTCAGATCCCTGAATAGGTATCGTGTGTATCAGGGCCTGAGGAGGAAACTCGAGCATCTCGTCTCGACTGGAGGTAGTAGAGAGGAGATCTCCAGAGTGAAAGCCTTGCTCATGAGGTGTCAGTATGATAGGCACACATCTTTAGTTTTTGAGAGGGATTTTGGGAGGTACCGCTCGCCCGACCCCTACAGAAACTGTAAGATGTCAGTGAATAGTAAGATTGTGACTGGACTGGTTGATAGTACGGGATCTCTGAACCGGTCCAGATCAGGGATCCTGGAGGTCATCAGATCCTTTTACTCACACCTCTTGGGGAGGAAGGATCTAGATCGAGATGTGATGTCGGGTTTCCTGGCTGAAACCATTCCTGAGCCAGGGGTAGACCCCTCTCTTGATGTTTTGGCAGAAGAGATCAGGGAAGAGGAAGTTAGACTGGCGATTGAAGGGCTTGCCCTGAAGAAGTCGCCAGGTCCAGATGGCTTAACATCTGAGTGGTATAAGACCTTCAGGGACCTCTTGGTTCCCCTCTTGACCGAGGTCTTCAATGAGTGTCTCTCCTCGGGCACTCTGCCGAGGTCAATGAGGAGGTCAGCCCTGATTCTTCTGTCAAAGGGTAAAGATTCGAGCCGTATTGAGAATTGGAGGCCCATAGCTCTTCTCAATGCGGACAGGAAGATTCTGGCCAAGATACTGTTTAATCGGCTGGTGAAGTTTGCACCCCGGCTCCTTTCGGGGGCTCAGCACTGCTCTGTTCCAGGCCGAAGCACCTTAAGTGCTGTCCTTAGTGTCAGGGAGGCAGTGGAGCGGAGTAGTGCGGGTCTTTGGAAGGGGTACTTGCTGTCCTTGGATCAGGCCAAAGCATTTGATCGGGTGAACCACGAGTACCTCTGGTCCGTCCTTCTGAGATATGGCCTACCAGATACTTTTGTCAGTTGGCTTAAGATCTTGTATGCAGGGGCAGAGAGTTTCCCGCTGGTGAACGGTTGGTCTGGCCGCTCTTTTGAGGTTGGGTCTGGTGTTCGCCAGGGCTGTCCTTTGAGCCCACTGTTGTATGTGTTCGCGATCGACCCTTTCCTTAGGAGGGTTGGTTGTGGACCGTTGGCAGGGGTCGGGATGAGCCTGGAGGAGCCAGAAGCCACCCTGAGAGTGGTAGCGTACGCTGATGATGTCACTGTTTTTGTATCCTCGAGAGGGGAGGCAGTTATGGTGATGTCTGAAGTGGAGCGCTACTCGGAGGCATCCGGGTCCAAGATCAACCGGGACAAGTGTGAGAGTCTCTGGCTGGGAGGGGGAGATCCCAGGTTTGATCTCCCGGGCACCCTTCCAGAGCCCCAAGAGTCAGCAAAAGTATTGGGCATCACATTTGGCCAGGGTGATTACCCCACTAAAAACTGGGATGGTAGGCTCCAGGATGCCACTCGGAAGGTGGATCAGTGGAAAGGTTGGTCTTTAACCTTAAGGGAAAGGGTATACCTGATCAAATCGTACCTGCTCCCTTTGTTTATCTACCTGGGCAGTGTATGTATCTTGCCAGAGGCTTCCTATACTAGGATCTACAGCCTGTTCTTCCAGCTGTTATGGGGGAATAGGCTGAACCTGGTCAAGAGAGAGGTTACGTACCGCACGAGGAGACTAGGGGGTTTGTCTATGGTGAACCCTGTGGTGTTCTTAGTGAACACCTTCTTGAAAGCTAACATCGCAAACCTCTGGAAAGAGAGGGCTCCTCCGTGGGTACTCTCCTGCAGGGAATGGTTTCGGCCTTTCTTCCAGGAATGGGAGACAGGAGGGCGAGTGAAGGACCTTCGTACACCCCATGGATATCTTCCGGCTTACGCTACCCTGACTCTGAAGATGATACGTCGGTGGGGTCTGGGAATGTGGGAGATCAGGACTCAGTCAAGGAAATTCCTTGACCAAAGGGTTCTGTTGACCCATTTCCAGAAGCCCCTGGCGCTCAGGGATTGCCCAGGTCAGGATCTGAGGGTTGGGTTAAGTCTATTGAACTCAAAGAGGATCCCCCAGAAGTTTTGGGACTTGGCCTGGCGCTGCTTCCAGGGGAAGCTATATGTGAGGGACAATTTGAAGTGCAGGAGCTCCGATGATCGGGGGTGTCCCCGAGAGGAGTGTGGAAATACGCTGGAGAGCATGGATCATTTCCTGCTTCATTGTCCCTTCAACATAGGGGTTTACACCAGGGTGGGCGCCTCCATAGGTTGGAGTCAGTTAGCCAGCCTCACCTATCCGGAGTGGGCTTATGGGGCATTCAGGAACCTGGGTGGCCGAGATCGCTGCACGTTATTTCTAGTCAGCTTAGTAGTTAGGTACCACACGTGGAACGCACGGTGTCTAGTATCTACACAGCGTAGAGTCCTCTCCGAGGTGGAGGTCTGTAGGAACATCACTGGTGACCTCGGGAAGATCAGGTCTTTGGAGTATGGCAGGCTGGGTACCAGTAGGGCTTCTCTCCTGTGGAGAGGGTTTTCCTTTGCTGTGCCCTAGGTACTGAGCCCACTGGGTGAGGGACCATAATTCTGGTTAGGGACAGAGTAGATAGGGACAGAGGTAGGGAGAGTGTGAGGGTTAGATTAATATTTAGGGATAGTAGTAGGGAGAGGGTTAGATTAATATTTAGGGATAGTAGTAGGGAGAGGGTAGGGTGAATAGTCAGGGATAGGTTATAAATTATTATGGTACCCGGTCTGCCATCCTCCGATCCCGGTGGGGGGCTGTGCATGACACTTTAGCTTTTTGTTTTAATTTTCTATTCAGTTATAAACAGTAAAGGGCTTACCGGCTACCGAACTTGAGCCTTGTTATGTGTTGTGGTGTTGGTGTTTTAGGTAGTTTGGTAAGTTGAGGGCTGGATAAGCCCTATGGACGGTTATAGTTATTGTATATGGTATTGGTATAGGATAGGTTGGGAGGGGTGATGGGGGGTTTACATCGCATGCTTTTTCCTGGATGAGTACTTGGGGTTCTGGCATGGGTCACTGAGGGACAAGAACTGAACTTATGGACCCAGACTCATGTCCAGATTTGGGGTGTGGGTGATGGGGTTTGTAGTTAGAATATTAGATAGGTTTATGTAATTTGATTGCTATAATTTTATTATTATTTGCATTATTGTTTATTAGTATACATTATTATTATTATTATTATTATTATTATTATTATTATTATCATATTTTATCTTTAAGTATGTAAGGCAGCCGGACCTGGTATTCTCAAGTTAGTATTTGATGTTTCCATTTGTACTAACTTTGTTTTGTTAGGTTAGTTTTAGTTGAGGATAGTTTCTTAACTGTTAAAGTTGTGTATTGTGTGTGTGTGTGGGGGGGGGGGGGGGTTAGGTGGGAGTTATGTATATGGGGATGGGAGGTTTGGTTGGTGAATTGTGCTGGGGTGTGTGTGAGTGGGGGGTGCTGTGTGTGTGTTGAAGGAAAAAAAAAAAAAAAAAAAAAAAAAAAAAAAAGCTTTGTGTAGTTTTGGTTTCTTATTTTGTTCAGTTATGTCCAAGCAGGGACTGTATTAAGTTAGAGACAAGAATGGCTCAAACCTTGTTATAGCTTTTTGGCCCTTGGTCTAAAGTGGCTTTACTATATTATTTCTGTGTGCTGTGAGGTGTGAGTGTGGGGTAGGTAGTAGCGGTGGTGGGGTAGGTAGTAGCGGTGGTGGGGGTAGTAATAGTTGTAAGTTTGGGGGATTTTGGTACTATCTTATAATGAAGCTGGACTGGCCGGTGGGGCAGGTGTGAGGGAGGATTTCCTTTCCGTAAAGACATTGTTTAAGAATTTATTAATTTGTTGTTTTTGTTATAAGCAGAAAGCTTTGTATTTGTTTTTGTTCTGGCTGATGGAGCCGCGTTTATGTTTATGTAGTTATACTTGTTATGTTTTATATTTTTCTAATAAAAAGAATTACAGGATGTAACTCAGGATCAGTACAGAATCAGTAATGTAATGTATGTACACAGTGACCGCACCAGCAGAATAGTGAGTGCAGCTCTGGAGTATAATATAGGATGTAACTCAGGGTCAGTAATGTATGTACACAGTGACCCGACCAGCAGAATAGTGAGCGCAGCTCTGGGGTATAATATAGGATGTAACTCAGGGTCAGTAATGTAATGTATGTACACAGTGACCCCACCAGCAGAATAGTGAGTGCAGCTCTGGAGTATAATACAGGATGTAACTCAGGATCAGTAATGTAATGTATGTACACAGTGACCCCACCAGCAGAATAGTGAGCGCAGCTCTGGGGTATAATACAGGATGTAACTCAGGATCAGTACAGGATCAGTAATGTAATGTATGTACACAGTGACCCCACCAGCAGAATAGTGAGTGCAGCTCTGGGGTATAATATAGGATGTAACTCAGGGTCAGTAATGTAATGTATGTACACAGTGACCTCACCAGCAGAATAGTGAGTGCAGCTCTGGAGTATAATATAGGATGTAACTCAGGGTCAGTAATGTATGTACACAGTGACCCCACCAGCAGAATAGTGAGTGCAGCTCTGGAGTATAATACAGGATGTAACTCAGGGTCAGTAATGTATGTACACAGTGACCCCACCAGCAGAATACTGAGTGCAGCTCTGGAGGGTGTGGTTACTGGGTGTGCCTGCGTTTGCTCCTGAGCTCCACACTTCCAGACTTCCAGGAGGAGAGAGGCTGATTTACCACCTGCTTCCCCAGGAAGGTGGCAGCTTCCTGGGAGAGTTTTCAGCATGGATCCCCTGACCTCCACCTCCCGGTCAAGGCCGGCGGGGGGTGTAGAGAGTAAGCTACCGGCCAGCGCTCCGGCTGGAGGGGTAAGAAGATCTAGTAGGGTTCGCAGCAATGTGGACCCAGCCCTTCCAGCGACGGGTGGGAGCTGCAAGGCTCCAAGTATGCAAGGAAAGCCTGCAAGCAAGGTGAGCGGAAGACGGGGTGCAGCTGCACGGAGGGGCTCCCAGGAGAGTCAGGTGGTGGAGCAGTGGGGTCTCAGGGGGCCCAGGGAGTCTGCAGCCACCTATGGCTCTAGGATAGCTGCAAAGCTTGCAGAGTATGAGCAGCTGGGAAAGAGACTGAAGGGTTTAAGAGACGACCTGAAGTTTACAAAACACAGAGCCAGCTCAGCCCCCAAAAAGCAGAAACCTGGACTCACAGCAAAAGTGAAGTCTCTGCAGCAGGAGGTGAGAGAGCTGGAGCTGCAGAGGATGACCATCCTGGAGGGCAGCGATGTCTTCAGGGAGAAGTTGCTGAATGAGGACAGATTTGCCAAAATGAAGTCCCCAAAGAGAGAAGAGGATGAAAGTGATTGCTCAGCAGATGAAGAGAGCAGTGGTGGTGATGATGATGATGATGATGAGCAAGACATGGAAGCTGAATCAGCTGAGGTCTCTGTGGCAGCAAGTGGGGAAGCTGTGGAAGCTGAATCACAGCCTGTACAGAGTGTGAACACGTCCCAAGCCAGCATTCCTGCAGCACAGGTGGCGCTACCATTATCCGATGAAAGTGCTGGTGAGGAGGAGGATGGCGGAGGTGCGCTGATGGCCCAAATTGTCAGCATGGAGTCCCCGGTGCACTTGGATAATTTCAGTTTTGGAGACGACTTGGGTGAAGATAAAGTTACTAAGAAGAATAGACCAAAAAAAACCATCACAGCAAGTAAATCTTGTTTATGTTCCTTTTGTGCCCTCTGAGCCGACTGCAAAGTCAGTTCAGGGAGCAGCCCCCGGTGGTCTGCCCGTCCCTGCTTCTACAAATGTGGAGCGGGGCCAGAACACTGGGAAGAACACAGTAAAGATGGCGGAGAGCGCCAGCCCCACTTGTCAAGGTAGTGAGGCTGGTGCAAGTGCAGGGGCGGCCGAGGGGCCGGACAAGGTTGCGGACAAGGTGGCATGCCTCCAACCAGGGGGCTTTGGTGGTGTACCGCACTCCTCTGCAGGCAAGGGGGGGAGTGCCCAGGCACCAAGGGCTGGTGTGGAGCTCGGGCGGCCGGGCAGCAGTGGAGACAAAGGAGCGGGCGGCTCCCATAGCGGGTCTGGCGCTGAGAGATGCTCCTCTGCAGGCGGAGGGGGGAGTGTCCAGGCGTCTGGTGCAACGCTCTCAGCAGTTTCATCCGCGGTGCCTGTCCCTGCTCAGTTGCAGCGCTGCGGTGGGGCTGTTGGGGGCGGAGCTAAAGACAAAGTAAAAACTGGTGGCATTTCGCAAGAAAACGCCTCGGCAGCTACCGGACTGGTACAGCAGGAGCATGGACATAAGAGTGCGGATGATACCAACCTAGCAATGCTGCTGGCTGTTAAAGAAATTGAAGCAGGGGTATTGGCTGAGGCTGAGGGCAAACACGGTGACAAAGTAGCTTCCTCCCACATTCCCAAAGGGAGGACTGCTGCAAAGTCCCATGAGTCCAAGGATGCCAGGGATGCCAGCGTGACAGCCAGCAGCAGCAGAAATATACTAAAGCCAGCCAGATTACACCCGGGTCAGTCCAGTACAGCTAGGCAGGAGGAGATTTCTTCTAGTGTTGTGTCTCCTGTTGGTTCTGATTCTGTAAATGTAAATATTATTTCTGCTAATGTTTCTGTGGGGGGTGGGAGTGGTCCGGCTGCCCCCCCAGCAGTGGCCGCTCCTTCCAGGAGCTATGCAAATGTCACTGCTGGGGGTCCTAGGGGATCCTCATCTCTAAACCCTGGGGAAGGTAACTTACAACGACGCCTCCTGGAGGCTTTGCGTAAAGGGGATAGAACGCTCCAAGTAGAGGGGCGGGAGGTCGACCTGTCCTTCTATATAGAAAGACATGGGCTTGGGGCTTTCCGAAAGCAAAATGGGGAGGTAACCTGGTCCCTCCCTACAAATGGGCAGGAGGTGGGCCGTAGGAATGTGGTCCGTCTGGTATGGAGAGGCAGTGATGCGTGCCCATCCAGGGCAAAGGTGGTGGAGCTTCTCTTCCAGATGAGATTCAGGGCGAATGACATCTTTGCCCTGATCCACCCCTACGGTACCTCTGAATTCGACATCAGCTTTGTGAAGCCAGAGGGACTTGAGCTCTTCTGGTCCAATCACGAGCTGGTGAAGGATGAGCCCATGTGGCGGGATTTCGCTGTAAAGGCGGTATCCCGTCAGAGTTCTGTCAAGAAAGTGACCGTTCTGACGCGTAACGAGTCACTTTCTTGCTATGACATCATGACCTGGCTAGGCAGGTTTGGGGAAGTGACGGATGTCCCCAAGAAAAATCTGGATGAGCATGGCATATGGTCTGGGGCCTGGACGTTTTCCGTCCGTCTCCGACGTTCAGGGAACACTGTCACACACATACCATCGGCTGCTTTCTTGGGTCGTGACAGAATCCAAGTCTTTTACCAGGGGCAGCCGAAGCTGTGCCACAGGTGTGGTGATCCCACCCACTTTAGTGCAAATTGTACTAAACTGATTTGTGCATTGTGCGGTGCGGAGGGTCATCTGGCTGCCAGCTGTGGCCGGATTCGCTGTAACCTGTGTGGTGACCTTGGTCACCCGTTTAGCCGGTGTCCCCGCTCATTTTCCAATGCTGTGGCTGCCCAGGATGGGGAGAGCCTTGAGATTGCCTCACCTGGGGAGGGAACCAGCAGAGGAGAAGGGGCACCAGGGCCAGTGAAGAAGGTGAAAAACAAGAGCCCCTCTAAGCTCAGGCGAGAGGAGAAGCGCAGAAGGAGCAGGGACCTTGGAAGTTCCCTGGTGACAGGGGTAGTCAGTGGTCCTGCTCCTGGCGCTGGCTCAGAGAGAACAGCTGAGGCTCTGGGGGATACCGAGTTAGGCGAAGAGATGAGGAGACTTCGTAAGGAAGAAGCCAAGAGGGCCATTTCCTCAAGTTCCTCCCAATATGAAAGTTTGGATGAGGATGGTGGGAAAGGGCAAGATGAAAGACCTAAGTGTGGCAAAAGGAGGCAGGGTCAAGGAAAGTCATGTGCTTCCTCTAAATCCTCCTCTGGTGTTACGGGCCATGTGTCTAAGGAAGACCCGACTAACCCCCCTCTGATCGTTCTATCCAATAGGTACCAGACCCTTGGAGAAGGGGGTTTGGAGGTGGAGGAGCTTCCAGGGGGCGCCGAGCCTGCTCCTCCAGAGGCAGTTTCCTCGGGAGGTCAGGTGGCCCCAGGGTCTGGAGATGAGGATCCAGGGATGGATTTGTCTACATCCTTAAAAAGGATTAAAGAAAAGTCTAAAGGGTCATCCTCTGATGGGGAGGGGGGTAAGAAGAAGGGAAAAAGTAAATAAGTTAGGCCGTCTAACTCAATCACCCATGATGGCGGCACTCACCCCATTGACTCTGGCATCCATTAACTGTGCCAGCATTAAGTCTGATACGGCTAGATTTGCAGCCTTTCATTTTCTCGGTCGTATTAACGCCGACATTTTGTTTTTGCAGGAGACCAGGTTGACAGACCAAGCCTTGCTAGTAAAAGCCAAGCGAGAGTGGAGGCATGGGCCTTCACACTGGTCTCTTGCGGCTGAGCCGTATAGTGGGGTGGCGGTCCTTTTTACCGCTCCTGTAGAATGCAGACGTGTTATTGAGTTAGAAATGGGGAGGTGCCTGATCTTGGATGTCCTCATGAAGGGGCAAGAGCTCAGGCTCATTAACATCTATGCCCCACAAACTAAGTGGGACCGTAAAAGCCTCTTCATGAGGATTAAGCCCTTTCTTTTTACGAGTCGGCAGGTGATCTTTGGTGGTGACTTCAATACTATCACGAGGTCTCAGGACAGGAGAGGCGCCAAAGACAAGCTGGCTTATGATAGCATGGCACTGATTAGTATAGTTAGGGAAGCTCGCCTGGAGGATGCCCACATCCGGACACCCTCGGGCCACGCGGGTTTCACCTATCATCGAGGTAGCTGCAGGTCTAGATTAGACAGGTTTTATTTAAAGGAGGAAGCCGTCTCTTCCGCAGTGTCCGTGGTTGAGGTGGAGTTCTCCGATCACTGTCTAATTTTGTTTTCCCTGAATGTTTCAGAGACCCCCCGGATGGGTAGAGGCTACTGGAGGCTGAATTCGTCCCTCCTGGAAGAAGCAGAGGTAAGACAATCCTTTGAGGATTTTCTTCAGAGTCAGGTACCTTTACTGGGCCTATGTAGTAGTAAGTCAGAGTGGTGGGAGATATTCAAGAAGCGGGTTGCGAGGTTCTTCCGCCAGCTCTCGAGCCTCAGGTCCCTGAATAGGTATCGTGTGTATCAGGGCCTGAGGAGGAAACTCGAGCATCTCGTCTCGACTGGAGGTAGTAGAGAGGAGATCTCCAGAGTGAAAGCCTTGCTCATGAGGTGTCAGTATGATAGACACGCATCTTTAGTTTTTGAGAGGGACTTCGGGAGGTACCGCTCGCCCGACCCCTACAGAAACTGTAAGATGTCAGTGAGTAGTAAGATCGTGACTGGACTGGTTGATAGTACGGGATCTCTGAACCGGTCCAGATCAGGGATCCTGGAGGTCGTCAGATCCTTTTACTCACACCTCTTGGGGAGGAAGGATCTAGATCGGGATGTGATGTCGGGTTTCCTGGCTGAAACCATTCCTGAGCCAGGGGTAGACCGCTCTCTTGATGTTTTGGCAGAAGAGATCAGGGAAGAGGAAGTTAGACTGGCGATTGAAGGGCTTGCCCTGAAGAAGTCGCCAGGTCCAGATGGCTTAACATCTGAGTTGTATAAGACCTTCAGGGACCTCTTAGTTCCCCTCTTGGCCGAGGTCTTCAATGAGTGTCTCTCCTCGGGCACTCTGCCGAGGTCAATGAGGAGGTCAGCCCTGATTCTTCTGTCAAAAGGTAAAGATTCGAGCCGTATCGAGAATTGGAGGCCCATAGCTCTTCTCAATGCGGACAGGAAGATTCTGGCCAAGATACTGTTTAATCGGCTGGTGAAGTTTGCACCCCGGCTCCTTTCGGGGGCTCAGCACTGCTCTGTTCCAGGCCGAAGCACCTTAAGTGCTGTCCTTAGTGTCAGGGAGGCAGTGGAGCGGAGTAGTGCGGGTCTTTGGAAGGGGTACTTGCTGTCCTTGGATCAGGCCAAAGCATTTGATCGGGTGAACCATGAGTACCTCTGGTCTGTCCTTCGGAGATATGGCCTACCAGATACTTTTGTCAATTGGCTTAAGATCTTGTATGCAGGGGCAGAGAGTTTCCCGCTGGTGAACGGTTGGTCTGGCCGCTCTTTTGAGGTTGGGTCTGGTGTTCGCCAGGGCTGTCCTTTGAGCCCACTGTTGTATGTGTTCGCGATCGACCCTTTCCTTAGGAGGGTTGGTTGTGGACCGTTGGCAGGGGTCGGGATGAGCCTGGAGGAGCCAGAAGCCACCCTGAGAGTGGTAGCGTACGCTGATGATGTCACTGTCTTCGTATCCTCGAGAGAGGAGGTCGATATGGTGATGTCAGAGGTGGACCGCTACTCAGAGGCATCTGGGTCCAGCATCAACCAGGATAAGTGCGAAAGTCTCTGGCTGGGAGGGGGAGATCCCGAGTTTGATCTCCCGGACACCCTTCCAGAGCCCCAAGACTCTGCAAAAATCCTAGGCATTACATTCGGCCAGGGTGATTACCCCACTAAAAACTGGGATGGTAGGCTCCAGAATGCCACTCAGAAGGTGGACCAGTGGAAGGGTTGGTCTTTGACCCTCAGGGAAAGGGTACACCTGATCAAATCATACCTGCTCCCTTTGTTTATCTACCTGGGCAGTGTATGTATCTTGCCAGAGGCTTCATATACTAGGATCTACAGCCTGTTCTTCCAGCTGTTATGGGGGAATAGGCTGAACCTGGTCAAGAGAGAGGTTACGTACCGCACGAGGAGACTTGGGGGTTTGTCTATGGTGAACCCAGTGGTGTTCTTAGTGAACACCTTCTTGAAAGCTAACATCGCAAACC